>NW_026967683.1:0-205319 GCF_028390025.1 Pseudophryne corroboree | reverse complement strand
TTTGCCAACAATTTAGAGGAACATCGTTTTTGGGTAAAGGAGGTTCTGTCCCGTCTTCGTGTCAATCATCTCTATTGCAAATTAGAGAAATGCGTCTTTGAAGTCAAGTCCATTCCGTTTCTAGGGTACATTGTGTCCGGTTCCGGACTAGAGATGGATCCTGAGAAACTACAAGCAATCCAGAATTGGCCGGTACCCTTAACCCTCAAAGGGGTCCAGAGGTTCTTAGGGTTCGCCAATTATTACCGAAAGTTTATACGAGACTTTTCCACCATTGTGGCGCCTATTACTGCTTTCACCAAGAAGGGTGCTAACCCGTCCAAGTGGTCTGAAGAAGCCATGCAAGCTTTTCATCTTTTAAAACAGAGGTTCATCTCTGCGCCTGTCCTGAAACAGCCTGACATCGACTCTCCTTTCATCTTAGAGGTGGATGCCTCCTCCGTTGGAGTAGGAGCGGTGTTATCTCAGAGGGCTAAAGATGGCCATTTACATCCTTGCAGTTTCTTCTCACGGAAGTTCTCCCCAGCGGAACGCAACTATGCCATTGGCGACCAGGAGTTGCTAGCCATCAAACTCGCTCTAGAGGAGTGGAGATATCTGTTGGAGGGAGCTTCTCATTCAATCACCATCCTTACAGACCACAAGAACCTTCTATATCTGAAAGGCGCACAATGTCTCAACCCTCGTCAGGCCAGATGGGCACTTTTCTTTTCCAGGTTCGACTTTAAACTCCAGTTCTGTCCGGGCTCTCAGAATCGCAAGGCCGATGCCCTTTCCCGCTCATGGGAGCAAGAAAATGAGTCAGAGTCTTCAGACAAGCATCCTATTATAAATCCGTTGGCATTCTCCACGGTAGGGATGGACTCTACGCCCCCATCAGGGAAAAGTTTTGTAAAGCCGACACTAAGGAAGAAGCTCATGCATTGGGCCCATGCTTCCCGCTTTGCCGGACATACAGGTATCCAAAAAACCCTGGAGTTTATCTCTAGGTCCTATTGGTGGCCAACTCTGAAAAAGGACGTTTTGGAGTTTATTGCATCTTGCCCAAAGTGTGCTCAACATAAAGTATCCCGCCAGTCGCCTGCGGGGCAACTGGTTCCACTATCTGTTCCCCGTCGACCATGGACCCATTTGTCGATGGACTTTATTACAGATTTGCCCATGTGCAACAAGTTTAATACCATCTGGGTGGTAGTTGACCGGTTCACCAAGATGGCACACTTCATTCCTCTCACCGGTCTTCCGTCAGCTTCCAAGTTGGCTCAAATATTCATACAAGAGATCTTCCGACTCCACGGTCTTCCTGTAGAAATCATCTCAGATCGAGGAGTTCAATTCACAGCCAAATTCTGGCGAAGTTTATGTCAAGTCCTCCAAGTCAAGCTAAAGTTTTCCACGGCTTACCATCCTCAGACCAATGGTCAAACTGAGAGGGTGAATCAGGACTTGGAGGCCTTCCTCCGCATCTATGTGTCCTCCTCTCAAGATGACTGGGTTCAATTACTTCCCTGGGCCGAGTTCTGTCATAACAACCAGTATCATTCTTCATCTTCTTCAACACCATTCTTCACCAACTTTGGATTCCACCCTAAAGTCCCTGAGTTCCAACCGCTTCCAGCAACTTCTGTTCCCGCAGTGGATATCACCTTGCATCAGTTTGCCAATATCTGGAAGAGCGTACGATCAGCTCTGCTCAAGGCATCGTTCAGGTACAAGAAGTTTGCGGATAAGAAGCGTCGAGCAGTCCCTGCTCTCAAGGTGGGTGATCGGGTATGGTTATCCACGAAGAATTTGAGGTTAAGAGTTCCCAGTATGAAGTTTGCACCTCGCTACATCGGTCCTTTTAAAATTGATCAAGTCATCAATCCTGTTGCTTACAGACTCCAGTTGCCTCCCTTCTTAAAAATACCCAGGACATTCCATGTTTCCCTGTTGAAACCGCTAATCTTGAATCGGTTTCATTCCTCACTTCCTCCAACTCCGAAAGTCCAAACTCAACGTGGCGTTGAGTATGAAGTAGCCAAGATCCTGGACTCACGTCACCGTTACGGTCAACTTCAGTATCTTATTGACTGGAAGGGTTATGGCCCTGAGGAACGTTCATGGACCAATGCTTCTGATGTCCATGCTCCTGCCTTGGTCCGGAGATTCCATTCTAAGTTTCCTCAAAAGCCAAAGAAGTGTCCTGGGGCCACTCCTAAAGGGGGGGTGCTGTCACGATCCGGGTATCTGGACGCCATTTCTTACCTATCAGATGCCTCCTGAGGCTGGCTCAGCGCTCCAGGACCGGATCCCATCTGTTGTCCTGATGTGCACATTCCCGCATCCTCTCCTGTCTCTCTGGACGCAGTCACAGTAACGCCTTATACATCTGGCATGGCGTCTCCCGCGGCCTCCGCCGCCGTCCCTGAGCTTCTGCATTCAGAGTGGCGATTACGTCAGCCGCGGCCTCCGCTGTGTCCGCGTGGTCGGATGTGCATCTGTCAGCCTGGCGTCTCCTGTCTCCGGTGGCCGGCGCCGCCATTACTGTTTTCCAGACCACATGGATTACAATCCAAACTTCCCTCCAAGTGTCTGCATGTGCGCAGCCATCTTGGATTCTGTCAGCTGATCATTCCTACCAATCCGTTGTCAGTAGAGATGAGCGGGTTCGGTTTCTCTGAAACCGAACCCGCACGAACTTCATGTTTTTTTCACGGGTCCGAGCAGACTCGGATCCTCCCGCCTTGCTCGGTTAACCCGAGCGCGCCCGAACGTCATCATGACGCTGTCGGATTCTCGCGAGACTCGGATTCTATATAAGGAGCCGCGCGTCGCCGCCATTTTCACACGTGCATTGAGATTGATAGGGAGAGGACGTGGCTGGCGTCCTCTCCATTAGAAATTAGATTAGAAGAGAGAGAGAGATTGTGCAGAGTCAGACAGAGTTTACCACAGTGACCAGTGCAGTTGTTGTTAGTTAACTTTTATTTATTTTAATATATATCCGTTCTCTGCTATATCCGTTCTCTGCCTGAAAAAAAACGATACACAGCAGCAGCCAGTCACACAGTGTGACTCAGTCTGTGTGCACTCAGCTCAGCCCAGTGTGCTGCACATCAATGTATAAAAGGCAAAGCTTATAATAATTGTGGGGGAGACTGGGGAGCACTGCAGGTTGTTATAGCAGGAGCCCCCAGGAGTACATAATATTATATTAATTTAAAATTAAACAGTGCACACTTTTGCTGCAGGAGTGCCACTGCCAGTGTGACTAGTGGTGACCAGTGCCTGACCACCAGTATAGTAGTATATTCATTGTTGTATGTATTGTATACTATCTCTTTATCAACCAGTCTATATTAGCAGCAGACACAGTACAGTGCGGTAGTTCACGGCTGTGGCTACCTCTGTGTCGGCAGTCGGAACTCGGCAGGCAGTCCGTCCATCCATAATTGTATTACAATATATACCACCTAACCGTGGTATTTTTTTTTCTTTCTTTATACCGTCATAGTGTCATACTAGTTGTTACGAGTATACTACTATCTCTTTATCAACCAGTGTACAGTGCGGTAGTTCACGGCTGTGGCTACCTCTGTGTCGGCAGTCGGCAGGCAGTCCGTCCATCCATAATTGTATTATTATTATAATATATACCACCTAACCGTGGTTTTTTTTCCATTCTTTATACCGTCGTCATAGTGTCATACTAGTTGTTACGAGTATACTACTATCTCTTTATCAACCAGTGTACAGTGCGGTAGTTCACGGCTGTGGCTACCTCTGTGTCGGCAGTCGGCAGGCAGTCCGTCCATCCATAATTGTATTATTATTATAATATATACCACCTAACCGTGGTTTTTTTTCCATTCTTTATACCGTCGTCATAGTGTCATACTAGTTGTTACGAGTATACTACTATCTCTTTATCAACCAGTGTACAGTGCGGTAGTTCACGGCTGTGGCTACCTCTGTGTCGGCAGTCGGCAGGCAGTCCGTCCATCCATAATTGTATTATTATTATAATATATACCACCTAACCGTGGTTTTTTTTCCATTCTTTATACCGTCGTCATAGTGTCATACTAGTTGTTACGAGTATACTACTATCTCTTTATCAACCAGTGTACAGTGCGGTAGTTCACGGCTGTGGCTACCTCTGTGTCGGCAGTCGGCAGGCAGTCCGTCCATCCATAATTGTATTATTATTATAATATATACCACCTAACCGTGGTTTTTTTTCCATTCTTTATACCGTCGTCATAGTGTCATACTAGTTGTTACGAGTATACTACTATCTCTTTATCAACCAGTGTACAGTGCGGTAGTTCACGGCTGTGGCTACCTCTGTGTCGGCAGTCGGCAGGCAGTCCGTCCATCCATAATTGTATTATTATTATAATATATACCACCTAACCGTGGTTTTTTTTCCATTCTTTATACCGTCGTCATAGTGTCATACTAGTTGTTACGAGTATACTACTATCTCTTTATCAACCAGTGTACAGTGCGGTAGTTCACGGCTGTGGCTACCTCTGTGTCGGCAGTCGGCAGGCAGTCCGTCCATCCATAATTGTATTATTATTATAATATATACCACCTAACCGTGGTTTTTTTTCCATTCTTTATACCGTCGTCATAGTGTCATACTAGTTGTTACGAGTATACTACTATCTCTTTATCAACCAGTGTACAGTGCGGTAGTTCACGGCTGTGGCTACCTCTGTGTCGGCAGTCGGCAGGCAGTCCGTCCATCCATAATTGTATTATTATTATAATATATACCACCTAACCGTGGTTTTTTTTCCATTCTTTATACCGTCGTCATAGTGTCATACTAGTTGTTACGAGTATACTACTATCTCTTTATCAACCAGTGTACAGTGCGGTAGTTCACGGCTGTGGCTACCTCTGTGTCGGCAGTCGGCAGGCAGTCCGTCCATCCATAATTGTATTATTATTATAATATATACCACCTAACCGTGGTTTTTTTTCCATTCTTTATACCGTCGTCATAGTGTCATACTAGTTGTTACGAGTATACTACTATCTCTTTATCAACCAGTGTACAGTGCGGTAGTTCACGGCTGTGGCTACCTCTGTGTCGGCAGTCGGCAGGCAGTCCGTCCATCCATAATTGTATTATTATTATAATATATACCACCTAACCGTGGTTTTTTTTCCATTCTTTATACCGTCGTCATAGTGTCATACTAGTTGTTACGAGTATACTACTATCTCTTTATCAACCAGTGTACAGTGCGGTAGTTCACGGCTGTGGCTACCTCTGTGTCGGCAGTCGGCAGGCAGTCCGTCCATCCATAATTGTATTATTATTATAATATATACCACCTAACCGTGGTTTTTTTTCCATTCTTTATACCGTCGTCATAGTGTCATACTAGTTGTTACGAGTATACTACTATCTCTTTATCAACCAGTGTACAGTGCGGTAGTTCACGGCTGTGGCTACCTCTGTGTCGGCAGTCGGCAGGCAGTCCGTCCATCCATAATTGTATTATTATTATAATATATACCACCTAACCGTGGTTTTTTTATACCACCTAACCGTGGCAGTCCGTCCATAATTGTATACTAGTAAACTATCCAATCCATCCATCTCCATTGTTTACCTGAGGTGCCTTTTAGTTCTGCCTATAAAATATGGAGAACAAAAAAGTTGAGGTTCCAAAATTAGGGAAAGATCAAGATCCACTTCCACCTCGTGCTGAAGCTGCTGCCACTAGTCATGGCCGAGACGATGAAATGCCAGCAACGTCGTCTGCCAAGGCCGATGCCCAATGTCATAGTACAGAGCATGTCAAATCCAAAACACCAAATATCAGAAAAAAAAGGACTCCAAAACCTAAAATAAAATTGTCGGAGGAGAAGCGTAAACTTGCCAATATGCCATTTACCACACGGAGTGGCAAGGAACGGCTGAGGCCCTGGCCTATGTTCATGGCTAGTGGTTCAGCTTCACATGAGGATGGAAGCACTCAGCCTCTCGCTAGAAAACTGAAAAGACTCAAGCTGGCAAAAGCACCGCAAAGAACTGTGCGTTCTTTGAAATCCCAAATCCACAAGGAGAGTCCAATTGTGTCGTTTGCGATGCCTGACCTTCCCAACACTGGACGTGAAGAGCATGCGCCTTCCACTATTTGCATGCCCCCTGCAAGTGCTGGAAGGAGCACCCGCAGTCCAGTTCCTGATAGTCAGATTGAAGATGTCAGTGTTGAAGTACACCAGGATGAGGAGGATATGGGTGTTGCTGGCGCTGGGGAGGAAATTGACCAGGAGGATTCTGATGGTGAGGTGGTTTGTTTAAGTCAGGCACCCGGGGAGACACCTGTTGTCCGTGGGAGGAATATGGCCGTTGACATGCCAGGTGAAAATACCAAAAAAATCAGCTCTTCGGTGTGGAGGTATTTCACCAGAAATGCGGACAACAGGTGTCAAGCCGTGTGTTCCCTTTGTCAAGCTGTAATAAGTAGGGGTAAGGACGTTAACCACCTCGGAACATCCTCCCTTATACGTCACCTGCAGCGCATTCATAATAAGTCAGTGACAAGTTCAAAAACTTTGGGTGACAGCGGAAGCAGTCCACTGACCAGTAAATCCCTTCCTCTTGTAACCAAGCTCACGCAAACCACCCCACCAACTCCCTCAGTGTCAATTTCCTCCTTCCCCAGGAATGCCAATAGTCCTGCAGGCCATGTCACTGGCAAGTCTGACGAGTCCTTTCCTGCCTGGGATTCCTCCGATGCATCCTTGCGTGTAACGCCTACTGCTGCTGGCGCTGCTGTTGTTGCCGCTGGGAGTCGATGGTCATCCCAGAGGGGAAGTCGTAAGCCCACTTGTACTACTTCCAGTAAGCAATTGACTGTTCAACAGTCCTTTGCGAGGAAGATGAAATATCACAGCAGTCATCCTACTGCAAAGCGGATAACTGAGTCCTTGACAACTATGTTGGTGTTAGACGTGCGTCCGGTATCCGCCGTTAGTTCACAGGGAACTAGACAATTTATTGAGGCAGTGTGCCCCCGTTACCAAATACCATCTAGGTTCCACTTCTCTAGGCAGGCGATACCGAGAATGTACACGGACGTCAGAAAAAGACTCACCAGTGTCCTAAAAAATGCAGTTGTACCCAATGTCCACTTAACCACGGACATGTGGACAAGTGGAGCAGGGCAGGGTCAGGACTATATGACTGTGACAGCCCACTGGGTAGATGTATGGACTCCCGCCGCAAGAACAGCAGCGGCGGCACCAGTAGCAGCATCTCGCAAACGCCAACTCTTTCCTAGGCAGGCTACGCTTTGTATCACCGCTTTCCAGAATACGCACACAGCTGAAAACCTCTTACGGCAACTGAGGAAGATCATCGCGGAATGGCTTACCCCAATTGGACTCTCCTGTGGATTTGTGGCATCGGACAACGCCAGCAATATTGTGTGTGCATTAAATATGGGCAAATTCCAGCACGTCCCATGTTTTGCACATACCTTGAATTTGGTGGTGCAGAATTTTTTAAAAAACGACAGGGGCGTGCAAGAGATGCTGTCGGTGGCCAGAAAAATTGCGGGACACTTTCGGCGTACAGGCACCACGTACAGAAGACTGGAGCACCACCAAAAACTACTGAACCTGCCCTGCCATCATCTGAAGCAAGAAGTGGTAACGAGGTGGAATTCAACCCTCTATATGCTTCAGAGGTTGGAGGAGCAGCAAAAGGCCATTCAAGCCTATACAATTGAGCACGATATAGGAGATGGAATGCACCTGTCTCAAGTGCAGTGGAGAATGATTTCAACGTTGTGCAAGGTTCTGATGCCCTTTGAACTTGCCACACGTGAAGTCAGTTCAGACACTGCCAGCCTGAGTCAGGTCATTCCCCTCATCAGGCTTTTGCAGAAGAAGCTGGAGGCATTGAAGAAGGAGCTAACACGGAGCGATTCCGCTAGGCATGTGGGACTTGTGGATGCAGCCCTTAATTCGCTTAACAAGGATTCACGGGTGGTCAATCTGTTGAAATCAGAGCACTACATTTTGGCCACCGTGCTCGATCCTAGATTTAAAGCCTACCTTGGATCTCTCTTTCCGGCAGACACAGGTCTGCTGGGGTTGAAAGACCTGCTGGTGACAAAATTGTCAAGTCAAGCGGAACGCGACCTGTCAACATCTCCTCCTTCACATTCTCCCGCAACTGGGGGTGCGAGGAAAAGGCTCAGAATTCCGAGCCCACCCGCTGGCGGTGATGCAGGGCAGTCTGGAGCGACTGCTGATGCTGACATCTGGTCCGGACTGAAGGACCTGACAACGATTACGGACATGTCGTCTACTGTCACTGCATATGATTCTCTCAACATTGATAGAATGGTGGAGGATTATATGAGTGACCGCATCCAAGTAGGCACGTCACACAGTCCGTACTTATACTGGCAGGAAAAAGAGGCAATTTGGAGGCCCTTGCACAAACTGGCTTTATTCTACCTAAGTTGCCCTCCCACAAGTGTGTACTCCGAAAGAGTGTTTAGTGCCACCGCTCACCTTGTCAGCAATCGGCGTACGAGGTTACATCCAGAAAATGTGGAGAAGATGATGTTCATTAAAATGAATTATAATCAATTCCTCCGCGGAGACATTGACCAGCAGCAATTGCCTCCACAAAGTACACAGGGAGCTGAGATGGTGGATTCCAGTGGGGACGAATTGATAATCTGTGAGGAGGGGGATGTACACGGTGATATATCGGAGGGTGAAGATGAGGTGGACATCTTGCCTCTGTAGAGCCAGTTTGTGCAAGGAGAGATTAATTGCTTCTTTTTTGGGGGGGGGTCCAAACCAACCCGTCATATCAGTCACAGTCGTGTGGCAGACCCTGTCACTGAAATGATGGGTTGGTTAAAGTGTGCATGTCCTGTTTTGTTTATACAACATAAGGGTGGGTGGGAGGGCCCAAGGATAATTCCATCTTGCACCTCTTTTTTCTTTTCTTTTTCTTTGCATCATGTGCTGATTGGGGAGGGTTTTTTGGAAGGGACATCCTGCGTGACACTGCAGTGCCACTCCTAGATGGGCCCGGTGTTTGTGTTGGCCACTAGGGTCGCTAATCTTACTCACACAGCTACCTCATTGCGCCTCTTTTTTTCTTTGCGTCATGTGCTGTTTGGGGAGGGTTTTTTGGAAGGGACATCCTGCGTGACACTGCAGTGCCACTCCTAGATGTGCCCGGTGTTTGTGTCGGCCACTAGGGTCGCTAATCTTACTCACACAGTCAGCTACCTCATTGCGCCTCTTTTTTTCTTTGCGTCATGTGCTGTTTGGGGAGGGTTTTTTGGAAGGGCCATCCTGCGTGACACTGCAGTGCCACTCCTAGATGGGCCCGGTGTTTGTGTCGGCCACTAGGGTCGCTAATCTTACTCACACAGCTACCTCATTGCGCCTCTTTTTTTCTTTGCGTCATGTGCTGTTTGGGGAGGGTTTTTTGGAAGGGCCATCCTGCGTGACACTGCAGTGCCACTCCTAGATGGGCCCGGTGTTTGTGTCGGCCACTAGGGTCGCTAATCTTACTCACACAGCTACCTCATTGCGCCTCTTTTTTTCTTTGCGTCATGTGCTGTTTGGGGAGGGTTTTTTGGAAGGGACATCCTGCGTGACACTGCAGTGCCACTCCTAGATGGGCCCGGTGTTTGTGTCGGCCACTAGGGTCGCTTATCTTACTCACACAGCGACCTCGGTGCAAATTTTAGGACTAAAAATAATATTGTGAGGTGTGATGTGTTCAGAATAGGCTGAAAATGAGTGTAAATTATGTTTTTTGAGGTTAATAATACTTTGGGATCAAAATTACCCCCAAATTCTATGATTTAAGCTGTTTTTTAGGGTTTTTTGAAAAAAACACCCGAATCCAAAACACACCCGAATCCGACAAAAATAATTCGGTGAGGTTTTGCCAAAACGCGTTCGAACCCAAAACACGGCCGCGGAACCGAACCCAAAACCAAAACACAAAACCCGAAAAATTTCAGGCGCTCATCTCTAGTTGTCAGTATTATTAATTTGCATAATTGCCTAGCCAATGCCTTCCTTGCTGCAGGTATAAATAGGTTGTGCCTGAGCAAGGAAGGCGTCAGTGCTTTGGTTGTCAAACCTTGTTCCAGTTTGTCTCTCTCCTGTGAATGTCTTCCAGGTTCCAGCTCCTGTCTCCAGACTTCTGCTATAGAGACCCGCACCAGCATTCCACCTGCGGTGTAGCCTGACTCTCCGATCCATTCTGGACTCACCTGTTTCCAGCTACAACATCACCTGCTTCCAGCTCAGCTTCCAGCAGTGTACAGCTTCTCTTAAGGGGCCGGTGTCCTTTCTGCAGTTTACCACTCTCCACCGGTATTATTATTTCTCCGCTCTCAAATTCCACATTTCATCTATATTGCATCGCTCTCAAGCTTTATTTATTATTTCACTGGTTCCAGCCAGTACCCACTCCGTGCCAACACCTGTCTGGTTCTAACCAGTACCCACAGCAGCATTTTATCTTCAGCAGTCCAGCTTTCCCTGGAACACCAGCTGGTACGACCCTGGGCTTTCCTCATTGCTACAGTTGAGCCTGGTAAGGACTTTCCAACTTGCAGATAATAAGAACTGTCTCATACCACCAGAGCTCTGTGGCCCCTGCCACCCTGTAGTACCCAGGAACTGTATTATTATTTCTCTGCTGATTTTATGTTTCTTTTACTGCTACTGTGATGCATGGAGTTTGTCATAAATAAACATCATTGACTTTTATTCAAGTTGTCGTGGTCACGCCTTCGGGCGGTTATTCTTCATGTTACTTACATGTCCAGGGGTCTGATACAACCTCCCAGGTTTCGGTACATCTCAGCCCCTACAACTGAGGCTGCCTCCCGTCAGCTCAGGCCCTCAGTTGTGACAGTAAGCACTGACCTAATGAATCCAGCCGGAGACCAGGATCAAGCGGCCAGGCCGATGCAAGAACTGGCAGCCCGACTAGAACATCAGGAGGCTGCACAGGGCCACATCATCCGCTGTCTCCAGGATCTCTCTACTCGGCTGGATGGGATTCAGACAACTCTCCGTGGATCAGGCGCGTCTGGTGCGTCAACCACAGTGACTCCAGCTATAACCCCACCCACCTTACCCATTTCTGCTCCACGTCTTCATCTTCCAACGCCAGCAAAATTTGACGGATCTCCAAGATTCTGCAGGGGATTTCTCAACCAGTGCGAGATTCAGTTCGAGCTACAACCTGGCAATTTTCCCAGTGACCGAACAAAAATTGCCTACATCATCTCTCTTCTCAGTGGCTCAGCCCTTGACTGGGCATCACCGTTATGGGAGAGGTCCGACACCCTGCTATCTTCTTACACCGCATTCGTGTCAACATTCAGGCGCATCTTCGACGAGCCAGGCCGGGTAACTTCAGCTTCGTCTGAGATTCTCCGTCTACGCCAGGGATCACGTACTGTAGGACAATATCTTATACAGTTCCAGATCCTGGCATCTGAACTGGCATGGAACGACGAGGCCCTGTATGCTGCATTCTGGCATGGTTTATCCGAGTGTATTAAAGATGAGTTAGCTACCAGAGACTTACCCTCCAAGTTAGAGGAGCTAATCTCACTTTGTACGAAAGTTGACTTACGTTTCAGAGAGAGAGCAACTGAGCGTGGAAGATCATCTGCTCCAAAACCTTCTGCTCCTCCTCCTCGCCAACTGTCACCAACTAAAGATGAACCCATGCAAATTGGTCGTTCCCGTTTAACTCCTGCTGAGCGCCGAAGACGCCTCTCTGAGTCTCTCTGTCTGTATTGTGCAGCTCCGTCTCACACTATTAATGCCTGTCCCAAACGTCCGGGAAACTCCAAATCCTAGCTCGCCAAGGAGAGGGCCGGCTAGGAGTAATGATCTCCTCTCCATCTCCTCAAGATTGTAATCTCCCAGTCTCGCTTCAAGTTGCTCAACGTTATCAGAACGTCATTGCCCTCCTGGATTCCGGAGCAGCTGGGAACTTTATTACCGAAGCCTATGTTAAACGGTGGTCTCTACCCACCGAGAGACTTCCTTCCTCCTTTTCTTTAACTGCCGTGGATGGCAGTAAAATTTTTGATACAGTTATTGCTTTAAGGACTCTACCAGTTCGTCTGAGAGTGGGAGTTCTTCATTCCGAACTTATTTCACTTTTAGTGATTCCAAGAGCCACACATCCTGTGGTCCTGGGCCTTCCATGGCTCCGTCTTCACAATCCTATAATTGATTGGACGACTACGCAAATTCTGGCATGGGGTCCCTCCTGTGCTGAGACATGTTTGTTTAAAGTGTTGCCTGTCTGTTCTTCCTCCCCCAGGTCGTCTGATGTTCCACCTCCTCCATATCAAGATTTCACGGATGTGTTCAGTAAAGCTTCTGCTGATATCCTTCCTCCTCATAGAGAATGGGACTGCCCGATTGATCTCGTTCCAGGGAAGGTTCCACCTCGAGGCCGAACTTATCCGTTGTCTCTGCCTGAGATGCATTCTATGGAGGAATACATTAAAGAGAACCTAGCAAAGGGGTTCATTCGACCTTCTTCTTCTCCAGCCGGCGCAGGCTTCTTTTTTGTAAAAAAGAAAGATGGTGGTCTGCGGCCGTGCATCGACTACAGAGGTTTGAACGACATTACCATCAAGAACCGCTATCCTTTACCCCTGATTACTGAGCTCTTTGACAGAGTTAGCGGAGCTACCATCTTTACAAAGCTGGACTTGAGAGGTGCATACAATCTCATCCGGATCCGTGAGGGTGACGAGTGGAAGACCGCATTTAACACCCGTGACGGACATTATGAGTACCTCGTCATGCCCTTCGGATTGAGCAATGCTCCAGCTGTCTTCCAGCATTTCGTCAATGAGATCTTCAGAGATATTCTATACCGTCATGTCGTGGTCTATCTAGATGATATCCTCATTTTTGCCAACAATTTAGAGGAACATCGTTTTTGGGTAAAGGAGGTTCTGTCCCGTCTTCGTGTCAATCATCTCTATTGCAAATTAGAGAAATGCGTCTTTGAAGTCAAGTCCATTCCGTTTCTAGGGTACATTGTGTCCGGTTCCGGACTAGAGATGGATCCTGAGAAACTACAAGCAATCCAGAATTGGCCGGTACCCTTAACCCTCAAAGGGGTCCAGAGGTTCTTAGGGTTCGCCAATTATTACCGAAAGTTTATACGAGACTTTTCCACCATTGTGGCGCCTATTACTGCTTTCACCAAGAAGGGTGCTAACCCGTCCAAGTGGTCTGAAGAAGCCATGCAAGCTTTTCATCTTTTAAAACAGAGGTTCATCTCTGCGCCTGTCCTGAAACAGCCTGACATCGACTCTCCTTTCATCTTAGAGGTGGATGCCTCCTCCGTTGGAGTAGGAGCGGTGTTATCTCAGAGGGCTAAAGATGGCCATTTACATCCTTGCAGTTTCTTCTCACGGAAGTTCTCCCCAGCGGAACGCAACTATGCCATTGGCGACCAGGAGTTGCTAGCCATCAAACTCGCTCTAGAGGAGTGGAGATATCTGTTGGAGGGAGCTTCTCATTCAATCACCATCCTTACAGACCACAAGAACCTTCTATATCTGAAAGGCGCACAATGTCTCAACCCTCGTCAGGCCAGATGGGCACTTTTCTTTTCCAGGTTCGACTTTAAACTCCAGTTCTGTCCGGGCTCTCAGAATCGCAAGGCCGATGCCCTTTCCCGCTCATGGGAGCAAGAAAATGAGTCAAAGTCTTCAGACAAGCATCCTATTATAAATCCGTTGGCATTCTCCACGGTAGGGATGGACTCTACGCCCCCATCAGGGAAAAGTTTTGTAAAGCCGACACTAAGGAAGAAGCTCATGCATTGGGCCCATGCTTCCCGCTTTGCCGGACATACAGGTATCCAAAAAACCCTGGAGTTTATCTCTAGGTCCTATTGGTGGCCAACTCTGAAAAAGGACGTTTTGGAGTTTATTGCATCTTGCCCAAAGTGTGCTCAACATAAAGTATCCCGCCAGTCGCCTGCGGGGCAACTGGTTCCACTATCTGTTCCCCGTCGACCATGGACCCATTTGTCGATGGACTTTATTACAGATTTGCCCATGTGCAACAAGTTTAATACCATCTGGGTGGTAGTTGACCGGTTCACCAAGATGGCACACTTCATTCCTCTCACCGGTCTTCCGTCAGCTTCCAAGTTGGCTCAAATATTCATACAAGAGATCTTCCGACTCCACGGTCTTCCTGAAGAAATCATCTCAGATCGAGGAGTTCAATTCACAGCCAAATTCTGGCGAAGTTTATGTCAAGTCCTCCAAGTCAAGCTAAAGTTTTCCACGGCTTACCATCCTCAGACCAATGGTCAAACTGAGAGGGTGAATCAGGACTTGGAGGCCTTCCTCCGCATCTATGTGTCCTCCTCTCAAGATGACTGGGTTCAATTACTTCCCTGGGCCGAGTTCTGTCATAACAACCAGTATCATTCTTCATCTTCTTCAACACCATTCTTCACCAACTTTGGATTCCACCCTAAAGTCCCTGAGTTCCAACCGCTTCCAGCAACTTCTGTTCCCGCAGTGGATATCACCTTGCATCAGTTTGCCAATATCTGGAAGAGCGTACGATCAGCTCTGCTCAAGGCATCGTTCAGGTACAAGAAGTTTGCGGATAAGAAGCGTCGAGCAGTCCCTGCTCTCAAGGTGGGTGATCGGGTATGGTTATCCACGAAGAATTTGAGGTTAAGAGTTCCCAGTATGAAGTTTGCACCTCGCTACATCGGTCCTTTTAAAATTGATCTAGTCATCAATCCTGTTGCTTACAGACTCCAGTTGCCTCCCTTCTTAAAAATACCCAGGACATTCCATGTTTCCCTGTTGAAACCGCTAATCTTGAATCGGTTTCATTCCTCACTTCCTCCAACTCCGAAAGTCCAAACTCAACGTGGCGTTGAGTATGAAGTAGCCAAGATCCTGGACTCACGTCACCGTTACGGTCAACTTCAGTATCTTATTGACTGGAAGGGTTATGGCCCTGAGGAACGTTCATGGACCAATGCTTCTGATGTCCATGCTCCTGCCTTGGTCCGGAGATTCCATTCCAAGTTTCCTCAAAAGCCAAAGAAGTGTCCTGGGGCCACTCCTAAAGGGGGGGTGCTGTCACGATCCGGGTATCTGAACGCCATTTCTTACCTATCAGATGCCTCCTGAGGCTGGCTCAGCGCTCCAGGACCGGATCCCATCTGTTGTCCTGATGTGCACATTCCCGCATCCTCTCCTGTCTCTCTGGACGCAGTCACAGTAACGCCTTATACATCTGGCATGGCGTCTCCCGCGGCCTCCGCCGCCGTCCCTGAGCTTCTGCATTCAGAGTGGCGATTACGTCAGCCGCGGCCTCCGCTGTGTCCGCGTGGTCGGATGTGCATCTGTCAGCCTGGCGTCTCCTGTCTCCGGTGGCCGGCGCCGCCATTACTGTTTTCCAGACCACATGGATTACAATCCAAACTTCCCTCCAAGTGTCTGCATGTGCGCAGCCATCTTGGATTCTGTCAGCTGATCATTCCTACCAATCCGTTGTCAGTATTATTAATTTGCATAATTGCCTAGCCAATGCCTTCCTTGCTGCAGGTATAAATAGGTTGTGCCTGAGCAAGGAAGGCGTCAGTGCTTTGGTTGTCAAACCTTGTTCCAGTTTGTCTCTCTCCTGTGAATGTCTTCCAGGTTCCAGCTCCTGTCTCCAGACTTCTGCTATAGAGACCCGCACCAGCATTCCACCTGCGGTGTAGCCTGACTCTCCGATCCATTCTGGACTCACCTGTTTCCAGCTACAACATCACCTGCTTCCAGCTCAGCTTCCAGCAGTGTACAGCTTCTCTTAAAGGGCCGGTGTCCTTTCTGCAGTTTACCACTCTCCACCGGTATTATTATTTCTCCGCTCTCAAATTCCACATTTCATCTATATTGCATCGCTCTCAAGCTTTATTTATTATTTCACTGGTTCCAGCCAGTACCCACTCCGTGCCAACACCTGTCTGGTTCTAACCAGTACCCACAGCAGCATTCTATCTTCAGCAGTCCAGCTTTCCCTGGAACACCAGCTGGTACGACCCTGGGCTTTCCTCATTGCTACAGTTGAGCCTGGTAAGGACTTTCCAACTTGCAGATAATAAGAACTGTCTCATACCACCAGAGCTCTGTGGCCCCTGCCACCCTGTAGTACCCAGGAACTGTATTATTATTTCTCTGCTGATTTTATGTTTCTTTTACTGCTACTGTGATGCATGGAGTTTGTCATAAATAAACATCATTGACTTTTATTCAAGTTGTCGTGGTCACGCCTTCGGGCGGTTATTCTTCATGTTACTTACATGTCCAGGGGTCTGATACAACCTCCCAGGTTTCGGTACATCTCAGCCCCTACAACTGAGGCTGCCTCCCGTCAGCTCAGGCCCTCAGTTGTGACATGTTATGGATAATAACATTTTATCTTAGGTATGCTATCAAACAATATTTCACAAGGTGAATAACCTGGGGTTTTACTGAATATGGTTCTACTACTAACCAGTACTAAATATAAACACTTTAGCATCCCTTTCTGGTTTCTGTGACACACCCACTAACCTGTGGGGGATACATGGAATGTAGTTGTGTTACCAAATCATACATTATGTACTACATTATTTCTTCAGTGAAATAAATACCGCTATCTGCTACTATAACTTCTGGTTCTCCATATCTGCAAATAACTTCTGAAACTAATTTTCAAGCTATTGATTTTGCTGTGGCTTTTGCCATTGGCCAATAACTGAAAATGTCTGTAGCTACCAATACATCTTTGGCAGTTAGATATAGTCAATTTGCAGTCTTTGAAATGGAAAATAACTTTTTTTGGGATTGCTCCAAGGATTGACTTGACCTTCTGTCCTGGATTGGACATTTCCAGTAGGCCTACATATCTAGTAGGCTTGTACAAACTTGGTTGCGGCTGGATAACATCCTGGAGCTATCCATCTTCCATTAACTACGTTTTCCATTTGATCCTCTCCCAGGTGTGTGAGTCCATGGCTGACTTAACAAATATGTGGATATAAGCTTATGGGTAAGTATAACTTCTCTTCTAATTTTCATAAGCCACAGTCTTCTTCTTGTCTGGCTCTTCTTCTTTGCCATGCTGCTTTTTCTTCAGGACCTGCTTGTTCCTGAAATTTCTTCAAATCCTGTAGATCAGGCATTTGAGGCTTTGCTTCTTTCTGTTACTTCTGTCTGTATGGTGTAGATGGCTACCTTTACTGGTTGTTTGGTTGCTTTCTTTATCCACAGGCTACTTTCTCACCCTCTCTGGCT
Source organism: Pseudophryne corroboree (assembly GCF_028390025.1). Classification (NCBI taxonomy): domain Eukaryota; kingdom Metazoa; phylum Chordata; class Amphibia; order Anura; family Myobatrachidae; genus Pseudophryne; species Pseudophryne corroboree. The sequence goes on along the minus strand of NW_026967683.1, from coordinate 187,968 downwards.
TGGTTCTAAAATTCAATCAGCGTTTCTAGTCTATCACTGGAATGGTTACTGGATAGACTTGCCTTTCCTGCTGCCCTCTTGGCTTCAGCACCTTGCCAGATTGTTGCCTCTTGTTTCAGGAGTGTCATTTCTTGCATGTGCCTGGATCTTCATCACTGCAACCTTTTCTGTGGCCCTTGCAGAGCTCTGGACTGGTGTCTGATCAGGGAAGCATGTTGTATGTCTTCGCCACTTGCCTTCTTGAAGCCTCTGCTTTTCCATATCTGGCCCACACTGGGGTGGTAAGGATCCTGAATCCACAACTCCATGTTCAGTGGTCACTTACTCCTGTATAAGGAATTCCATCCTCATGGTACCTTGATCCATCCACATATAGCTCTTACTGAGCATTAGGTAGGGCTGTGTATGTAGCATATGGCAAGTTGAGGTTCTTGTTCCATTAACACCAAAATTTTAGATTACCAGAATTATTCTCTTCCTCTTCTGGACCATCCCTCCGGTCCTGTATCCATGATGATCTGTCTGTATCTTGCTCTTCTGGACCACCTTCCTGGTCCTAAACATCAACTTCTTGCTTTCCCATTCATCAGTAGATAATCTGTTTTTCCCTCCTTTTGAATCTTGAGATTCAACACCTTTATTGATTAATGCTGGAAAGGGGTTGCTGAGTTGAGGGTAATACATCTTCTGATGGTTATTTGTCGCACTTTAGCAGTGCTACTTCATACATGGTCAGCCTTGCCACTGACAGGTGTTTGGTTCTTGCTTGTTGAAGCTTCTCTGTACCTGCATGTGGTACCTGGATGATAAGTTCATGATTCAGCACTATGTCTGTGCTCTTGTCCTCTTCTAGGACTACTGATTCAGCACTGTGTCTGTGCTCTTGTACTCTTTTAGGACTGTTGCTGCTATCACTGCTCTGATGCCGGTAGGTGCTCTTTGAGTACTGCTGTCAAGCTTGCTTGAGTTGTAGGCCACTGGTCTTCACCTCAGTCCATGATTTTGCATAAGGACTTCTATGTATGGCCTCTTTCTTTAATAGTCAGGTAGTTCTAGGGCTTGAGATGAGGCAACTGGTGTTTCCAATTGTTCAATAGCTTCATTCATTTGTTGCTGTATGTAGGATGCGGACCCTCCTCCCTTTCCGTGTTATCATACAATGCTTGCATGTAGACTAGTGCTAGAGGTATCCGTGTTCTGTAATGTCCTACTAGGCCCAGGAATGATCATCTGACTTGCTTGACACTAGTTGGCATCTTAGCTTGCAGTATGAATTTCTCCCTTCTAACTTTTGTTAGATGTTGGGTACCTTGGGTGTCCTAGGAAGATTACCTCTTGCTTGGCCAGATGCAATTTCTCCTTCTGAGGCTCTGCAGTTTTGTTCTTCAAGAAACTTCACTAAGGACACTGCCCCTTCTTGGTGCTTCTTTTAGTAGTGGTGGCAATCAGCAGTTCATTCACATCCTGTATTTAGCTGTGTGTTTTGTGGATAAATCACTTGGTGATATAGCCCCTCCACAGGGCTATCCTGGTCCAGTAGTATTGCTTACTTTCTTCTACAACTGGTACTGCGGGAATGAGCCAATACTGAACTTCTGTTCTAACTTGCTTCTTAATGGCTTTTTGTTTTATCCTTTGATAAGTTGCTGGAAAGTTCAACTTCTGCTGGTGTGTACTGTATTCTCCTTGGATAAGCTTTAGTACATTGTGCTTCAGCAAAGTCACTGGACATGTACTCCGAGGTCAAGAACTGGGCTGGTATTGGTGACTGTATTTCTTTCATCTCCTGTCCTTTTAAGAATTTCTGATATCATCAGTTCTTGTGGTATCTCCCTCTGCTGTCTTCTGCGTGTGCTGGCTCCAGTATTCATTAGGCACAAACTTATTTCTCCAATGGGCAAGGTGACTGTAATCATACCTTCTGCTGTTTCCTCTGGAGACATTGGGGTAAATTTACTAAGATGGGAGTTCTATTTAAGATGGGATGTTGCCCATAGCAACCAATCAGATTCTACTTCTCATTTATCTAGCACCTTCTAGGAGATAATACCTGTAATCTGATTGGTTGCTATGGGCAACATCCCATCTTAAATAGAACTCCCATCTTAGTAAATTTGCCCCATTATGTTCACTGGGTAGTACCTGAAGAAGCTTGTACCTCATATTGGCAGAAGAAGCATCATTCATTTGTCTTCTGGAACTTTTTCTGTCTTGTTCCTTATTATTTGCTTTAAACCCCGAAGCTTCTGTTGATTTAAATCATGGCATTATCTCTGTAATCTTGCCATGTAGTACTGACCACTTGTCAGATGTCTTTCTTTGTCCTTCTTAAAGCAGACTTCCTTTAGTCTCCAAACTTTCATGCGACCTTCATATTGTTTCTCAACTTTTCTTTTTCCAATCACCCCTCTTTATGATTCATCCATTATTCTTCATACTTTGTCCTTTCTTTACTTGCATATTCTTTCTCACTGCTGCTGGCATGACATCTTCTTAGTCCAAGTCCACCAGGCTGGTGTTCAACATAATGATGTTCATGCTGGGAGTTGTTGTTCCTTTTTGTCTTACTTTTCCTGTGAGAGATAGACTTGTATAGCAGCTTGTATTTCAGGTTACATCTTTGCTTTCTTGCAGGGGTAGGGCTTAACCTCCCAATCCAGTCGTTGCAATGGCTTGATCTGTAAGTAAACGTAGAGGAATCTGGTTGTGCATAAAAACAGCTCTTGAAACCCTTGGGTCTCCTGTGGGTAAAGTCACTTTTATCGAACTGCCAGTGGTGACTGAGTACACTGTTGTCGACACGGGAGTTGCACACCCTCATATTCTATCATCTTGTGTGTGCTGCCTAACATATGGCTGATAAGAAACCTGCTGCCGTGCTTTTAAAACCTGTTCTAAATTTACTTAACAGGGTCTATATATATATATATATATATACAATAGAGATGGTAAGGCACTCCAAAAAAGCCACTATACAAGACGCCGGTGCCCCCGTAGAGAATAATCAATACAACAGGAAGAGGACGTGGCACTCACAGCGGATTACAAACGACAAACAAGTAGTGTAAATTAACAACGTTTCAGTGGACACCCCACTGTCGTCAGGTTTTATTCACATTAAAACATTAAACATACCTTTATAGACCACCCAAGTGCATGTCCTAGACAGATCCGGTGTCGAACATCCGGTCGAAACATCCGGAAATGATGTAATATAATCACTAATAACATCTGTGAAAGCGTCCCATCACCCAGGAAACCAGGCTTAATTATGCATTTTGTATCACTCGTGGAACAAATTAACGATAATTATATATAGTCACATATCATAGTCATGTTCAAATCTTAAAATTAGAACGTAAACATACTATGATGACAGATATTGCATAACTAGAATAATTATTATCACCATAATACAATGAGAAACAGCACCCGCTGCAGTCCATCTGTAGTAGATACATTGTAACAACTTACTAGGGGCAAACAAGAAGGCTACAATAAATTTAAAAAGCGTAGATTTACCCGCAGAGGCCGCCAACACGAAAGGCAGAGGGCGAGTAGGCAGGCCGCCTCGCGCACAGAACAAGAAGTAATTTGCAACTTATCGTCACACTTTGATATATAAATTATCTATTGTTCAGATTTTGTAATATTTTGGATTTACACAGTACTTTGGTCATATGGAATCAGCCTTACGGGTTTCCCTGAGGGATTTACAACACAGACGGGCTGTAGCGGTTCCTTTCTCTTTGCTATTGCAATCTAGACAATGTATTGCTATGTATAACTTGGTCTGAGAACATTCACATTTCCAGGAACCTTGCTTATAGGGAGTAACCCGTAACTCTCCCTCATTACCGCTTCTAGCAGTACGTGCTGTGGGCAGTATGCCAGACTTATCAGGTCTGCATTTTTCAGACCTAGGGACATTACAATTTTGACAATCTCTGTTTGTACATTTCCATCCTGATACTTTTGTATAAACCAGGGAACAATTTGGATCCACTGTTCTTGTGGATGACATAATAATTCTGGAGGTTGGATACAACCAAACCATTAAGTATTTTAACATTTAACACTTAGGTACTTTTCCAAGTATCAATATCCAGGATCTAAAGGATCGTAGGATATGCATCTATGTGCTCGATTTCCTGAACTAGCAAGGAAACTCAGCCACTCTCTGCCAATATCACTTGGTTTTGGAATAAAGTGACACCCCATCAATATATAAACACTTCTATTGAGTCCGTAGTGTTCCCCCACACTCCTGTTTCCGCACAGAATGAAATGGCTCTCAATATGAAAGCACCTTACCCTTTCTTTTCTATAAATGCCACACACAAACATTCTGAGCATACGTCTTCTGTTGACATGTGTATACGCTTTTAACTACTTATTCATACAGGTGATGTATTAAACCTTATGCCCCTGAAACAGTTTGTCAAATTCTTAACAGTGTCAGTAAAACCTTGTTTATCGATCCAGTGTTTGTTGTTTGCTTCAAATCTCCCTCATTAGTAAATACTTCCCTTCCTCTAGGAAGTTTGCCCCTTACACAAATTGTGCTTATTTTTCCTTCCCTAGTACTGACAGGGGCTCATTGTGCGGTCCCTTCGCGTGATTGATCAATTCACTTTGCGAAATCCTTCGGGACTGCACCTTGTACTGCGCAGTATCAAAAACAACAAAAGTCAGTATATACCTCAGCTTAAATTTTTTTACTGTTTCAAGCTTCACACTTAATCATATATAAGTGTTTTCTAGGGAACTCTCAGTTTAGAAAACTTATTCTAAACATCACACTTAGTTCAATTAAGTGTTTTCTTAGGAAAATACCTCAGTTTAAGAGACTTGCCTCTCATAAACATCACACTTCTTATTTAAAGGGCTTTATATATTCATCAGCAATGCAGGACCAAAATGAAGCAAACCACTTGGATCTTTAATCCTCTGACACAACAAACCCAAAAGTGGGCATTATGGTGTCTGGCATAATGTGTAATGGGCATTACAGTGTGGAATAATGTGTAATGGGCATTACGGTGTGTAATAATGTGTAATGGGCATTACAGTGTGTAATAATGTGTAATGGGCATTATGCTGTATAATAATGTGTAATGGGCATAACAGATGTGTAATAATATGTAATGGGCATTACGGTGTGTAATAATGTGTAATGGGCATTACGGTGTATAATATTGTGTAATGTGCATTACAGTGTGTAATAATGTGTAATGGGCATTACAGTGTGGAATAATGTGTAATGTGCATTACAGTGTGGAATAATGTGTAATGGGCATTACAGTGTGGAATAATGTGTAATGTGCATTACAGTGTGGAATAATGTGTAATGGGCATTACAGTGTGGAATAATGTGTAACATAGAAACATAGAAACATAGAATTTGTCGGCAGATAAGAACCACTTGGCCCATCTAGTCTGCCCCTTTTTTTTGTTTTTTTTTATCACTAACCTTATTTGATCCTTATTTCTTTGTAAGGATATCCTTATGTCTATCCCATGCATGTTTAAATTGCTCTACTGTCTTAGCCTCTACCACCTCTGATGGGAGGCTATTCCACTTGTCCACTACCCTTTCTGTGAAATAATTTTTCCGCAAATTTCCCCTGAACCTCCCCCCCTCCAGTCTCAGTGCATGTCCTCGTGTCCTATTGCTTCTCTTCATTTGGAGAATGTTTCCCTCCTGGACTTTGTTAAAACCCTTCATATATTTGAAAGTTTCTATCATGTCCCCCCTTTCCCTTCTCTGCTCCAAACTATACATATTGAGATTTCTTAGTCTTTCTGGGTATGTTTTGTGATGTAGGCCATGCACCATTTTAGTTGCCCTCCTTTGTACAGTTTCTAATGTATTAATATCCTTTTGAAGATATGGCCTCCAGAACTGAATACAGTATTCTAGATGAGGCCGTACCAATGACCTATACAGTGGCATTATTACTTCTTTCTTTCTGCTGCTGATTCCTCTCCCAATGCACCAAGCATCTGACTAGCCTTCCTCATTGCCTTGTTACATTGCTTACCTGCCTTTAAGTCACCTGAAATAGTGACTCCTAGATCCCTTTCCTCCTCAGTAGTTTCCAGTATAGTGCCATTAATACTATATTTATCCTTTATGTCACCTGAAATAGTGACACCTAGATCCCTTTCCTCCTCAGTAGTTTCCAGTATAGTACCATTAATACTATATTTATCCTTTATGTCACCTGAGATAGTGACTCCTAGATCCCTTTCCTCCTCAGTAGTTTCCAGTATAGTGCCATTAATACTATATTTATCCTTTATGTCACCTGAAATAGTGACTCCTAGATCCCTTTCCTCCACAGTAGTTTCCAGTATAGTGCCATTAATACTATATTTATCCTTTATGTCACCTGTAATAGTGACTCCTAGATCCCTTTCCTCCTCAGTAGTTCCCAGTATAGTGCCATTATACTATATTTATCCTTTATGTCACCTGAAATAGTGACTCCTAGATCCCTTTCCTCCTCAGTAGTTTCCAGTATAGTGCCATTAATACTATATTTATCCTTTATGTCACCTGAGATAGTGACTCCTAGATCCCTTTCCTCCTCAGTAGTTCCAGTATAGTGCCATAAATACTATATTTATCCTTTATGTCACCTGAAATAGTGACTCCTAGATCCCTTTCCTCCTCAGTAGTTCCCAGTATAGTGCCATTAATACTATATTTATCCTTTATGTCACCTGAAATAGTGACTCCTAGATCCCTTTCCTCCTCAGTAGTTCCCAGTATAGTGCCATTAATACTATATTTATCCTTTATGTCACCTGAGATAGTGACTCCTAGATCCCTTTCCTCCTCAGTAGTTTCCAGTATAGTGCCATTAATACTATATTTATCCTTTATGTCACCTGAAATAGTGACTCCTAGATCCCTTTCCTCCTCAGTAGTTCCCAGTATAGTGCCATTAATACTATATTTATCCTTTATGTCACCTGAGATAGTGACTCCTAGATCCCTTTCCTCCTCAGTAGTTTCCAGTATAGTGCCATTAATACTATATTTATCCTTTATGTCACCTGAAATAGTGACTCCTAGATCCCTTTCCTCCTAAGTAGTTTCCAGTATAGTGCCATTAATACTATATTTATACGTTTTTTGACCTGAGATAGTGACTCCTAGATCCCTTTGCTCCTCAGTCGTCTCCAGTATAGTGCCATTAATACTATATTTATCCTTTATGTCACCTGAAATAGTGACTCCTAGATCCCTTTCCTCCTCAGTAGTTTCCAGTATAGTGCCAATATACTATATTTATCCTTTATGTCACCTGAAATAGTGACTCCTAGATCCCTTTCCTCCTCAGTAGTTTCCAGTATAGTGCCATTAATACTGTATTTAGCTTTAGGATTTTTGAGACCCAAGTGCATGATTTTGCATTTTTGGGCATTAAACTGTAATTGCCAGACTCTTGACCATTCCTCTAGTCTACCTAGATCCTCAATCATTTGTTTTACCCCACCTGGTGTGTCTACCCTGTTGTATACCTTTGTGTCATCTGCAAAAAGGCATACTTTCCCTTTAATGCCATTTGCAATGTCACCAATAAAGATATTAAAAAGCACTGGTCCAAGTACAGATCCCTGGGGTACTCCACTGGTAACATTTCCCTCCTGTGAATGCACTCCATTTACTACAACTCTCTGTTTTCTATCCTTCAACCAAGATCTTATCCATTCAATAATCCTAATATCCAATCCCAAACTTTCAAGTTTATTTAGCAGTCTGCGATGTGGAACTGTATCAAAAGCCTTACTAAAGTCTAGATAAGCTATATCCATGGCTCCACCTTTATCCATCACTTTAGTCACACAATCAAAAAAGTCAATAAGATTTGTTTGACATGATCTCCCCCCAGTGAATCCATGCTGTTTGGGACCCAGTAACAGATGTGCATTACAGTGTGTAATAATGTGTAATGTGCATTACAGTGTGTAATAATGTGTAATGGGCATTATGCTGTCTAATAATGTGTAATGGGCATAACAGATGTGTAATAATATGTAATAGGCATTACGGTGTGTAATAATGTGTAATGGACATTATGGTGTGTAATAATGTGTAATGGGCATAACAGATGTGTAATAATATGTAATGGGCATTACGGTGTGTAATATTGTGTAATGTGCATTACAGTGTGTAATAATGTGTAATGGGCATTATGCTGTCTAATAATGTGTAATGGGCATAACAGATGTGTAATAATATGTAATGGGCATTACGGTGTGTAATAATGTGCAATGGACATTATGGTGTGTAATAATGTGTAATGGGCATAACAGATGTGTAATAATATGTAATGGGCATTACGGTGTGTAATATTGTGTAATGTGCATTACAGTGTGTAATAATGTGTAATGGGCATTACAGTGTGGAATAATGTGTAATGTGCATTACAGTGTGGAATAATGTGTAATGGGCATTACAGTGTGGAATAATGTGTAATGTGCATTACAGTGTGGAATAATGTGTAATGGGCATTACAGTGTGGAATAATGTGTAATGTGCATTACAGTGTGTAATAATGTGTAATGTGCATTACAGTGTGTAATAATGTGTAATGGGCATTATGCTGTCTAATAATGTGTAATGGGCATAACAGATGTGTAATAATATGTAATGGGCATTACGGTGTGTAATAATGTGTAATGGACATTATGGTGTGTAATAATGTGTAATGGGCATAACAGATGTGTAATAATATGTAATGGGCATTACGGTGTGTAATATTGTGTAATGGCCATTATGGTGTGTAAAGGCATCTGAAGTGGATGACCCAACCCCACAGCCACGACCCCTGAAACAACGGAGGTCGTCTGGAAACCCACTTCTAACCCACCCATCTCACAACAGATTTTACTCACGTCGAGGAGGTTCTTAATAGGCCCCCCGGACTTGGATCAAACGTTTGGTAATTACTTCGTGGTGGAGATGCGACTGATGAAGAAGACTCAAAAGAAGATCTACAAGCGTCTGGTTCTTGATGCTACCTCATGCACAATGAATCTCTTGTTGAGGCGTGTGAGATAACACCACCTGCCAGGCGGCATCTCCCAAATGTGCAACCACCCACCTACATCACCAACCCATGCATTATGTGCCGGGAAACCCTCAACAGATGAGCTGTTGTCCGCCGGGACCCATACTGTCCACCCCCTCCTCCCATTCCAGCGCATTGTCCAGTGGTACGTACTTAGACATGCTGAGTACACAGTCCTCTGTACTGGACCATCCTTGTTTTTAAAATTTGTAATTAGTTTTTTTCAAACCAGTTTTTTAGTTGTTTAGAAAACTGTTGTTGCCCTTACCCTAGTCTCTTGCTCCAAGTGACCTGTATTGAGGCCATTAGTACCACAGCGTTGGTTTCTTGACCTGTGTCCTGGACTTCTGATCATTGTGATCTATGCACTTCTTGTGTTCCTTCTAAAAGCACAGTTCAAAAATCTGCGTTATCAGCCTAATTTAGGTTGGATCACAATTTGCAGAGGAGACGGAGCCGTGCGGTGCGAATGGTGGGCAGAGTACTTGGGTAACATTAACACTTAGGTACTTTTGCAAGCATCAATATCCAGGATCTAAAGGATTGTGGGATATGCATCTATGTGCTCGATTTCCTGACATAGCAAGGAAACTCAGCCACTCTCTACCGATATCACTTGGTTTTGGAATAAAGTGACACCCCATCAATATATAAACACTTTCTACTGAGTCCGTAGTGTTTCTCCACACTCCTGGTTCAGCACAGAATGAAATGGGTCTCAATATAAAAGGACCCTGCCCTTTCTTTTCTATAAATGCCACATACGTCTTCTGTCGACATGTGTATACGCGTTTAACTACTTATTCATACAGGTGATGTATTAAACCTTATGCCCCTGAAACAGTTTGTCAAATTCTTAACAGTGTCAGTAAAACCTTGTTAATCAATCCAGTGTTTGTTGTTTGATTCAAATCTCCCTCATTAGTCATCACTTCCCTTCCTCTGGGAAGTTTGCCCCTTATACAAATTGCACCAATAAGTGCCCATTTCTCCTTCCCTAGCACTGACAGGGGCTCACTGTGCTGTCCCATCGCGTGATTGATCAATTCACTTTGCAAAAACCTTCGGGGCTGCACCGGTACTTGACGTACGCAATATTCAAAACCAAAAGTCAGTATATACCTCAGCTTAAAAGACTTACTTAAAATCTTACTGAAGAAACTGACACTTCTGTATTTTCTAGTTTTGCCTTTCTCCCAGATTCAGGAGCAGATCTGAATCCCCACAAGCTTTAACCAGGAGATTGGGTGTATCTGGAAAGACGCGTGAAAGAGTCACTTGAGCCCAGATCTGATGGTCCATATCGAGTGTTGCTGCCCACTTCTGTGTCAATTAAGGAGACACTTGGGTTCCACTGCAAATTTGCTCAAGTTAAGTTTGAACAATGATAATACACAAACATGCAGAGGCTAATTGGGCCTAAACCAGACAGACCACTATGGGTCATAATATTGGGAACTTCAGTACTTATTGTAGTCATACTATACTCTATATCTCTCATAGGAGAGGGCAGGGACTGGCATGTCTGCCAATCCAAAGTTACATACCAGTGTTTAGTATGTAAGAAGTGTGGTATCAAGGCCACTAAATTTTGTGTTAAGCAAGTTAAAGTAAAGATCATAAAATCTCTAGGATTTCAAAGATAGCATTTAGTTAAAAAATGCTGGGCTCACATCTGGAAAAGGATTTTAAATTACTTTGGAACAAATACATACTACTAAATAGAGTGTGACATTTTTTTGAAATGTGTATGAAGAGAACTCCAAGAATGTGTTGTGTATTTATTACTAATGAAACAAATAGTGCGCAAGAAGTGGCTTAGAGAAATGTCCTGCTCAAACCCAGCTAATTGGATTAGTGGGATCACAAAGAGTAGATTGTTGGAATAGTGATGTTTTTATAAAAAAAATTGTTGGCTTAGCAATTTGCATATATCTGTATTTTAAGATGCTGTTTTGTTTCCTTTAAGCTTGAAAGAAGTCTGTAAACTCAAAGATGTGAATCCTCCAAGTTTAAGAAACTACAGAAGAGCTTGGCAAGGAGCCGTGAGCAGTCTACCTTAATAGATATGATGTAAAGTTGTAAACGGTTCTTTACCTTCCATGAGATAGAGTGACAAGCACGATCCTATCAGAATATAACCTTTTGCACCATTATAGCTAGACTGTTTGCTTGTAGCTCAACTGTAATGTCATATTATTATGAAAGGAGGGACTAAGAGAGAATAATTGAGCTTAAGCCGCTATCAGCCATTTTGTTAAGTAGCAGCCATGATGTAGTGAAAAAGAAGTATGCTTTGCTGGAGAAATCATAATAATGCTGACATTTCATAGTTAGTACATTCTGTGAGAAGCAAGGTCGTAGCTATAAGTCTTGAAAACATGTTATTAGACACTTTCTGTGTGTTTAGACTTCTTGTGAAGGACACGAAGGAGGGTGTCAGCTAGAAAGGAGTTATGAGAAGAGATACATTACTGTTTTAAAATGTGACGTGTATCAAATGTTCATGCAAGTACCTTTTTGCTATATAACGCCCTGCTGATTAAACGAGCTTTAGTCTCATTTTGTGGACATAACTGCATGTGTTGTCTGCTTTCTGGGATTCCCAATCGATTGGTAAACAAAAGGTATCAAACAGACAATTGAAGGGACTTGATAGGAGGTTTATCTCAGACAGAGCCGAGTAGGTCTTCCTAGGTGGAGGAGCCGTGGAAGGAAGGTATGTAGACTTACCCGCCGTAGCCTTGGATATCCATGCATCCATTTCATCTCCAAACAGGGCCTCACCTGTGAATGGTAGGCTTTCCACACCTTTTCTGGAATCCGCATCCGCAGTCCACTGACGTAGCCATAAGCCCCAGCGTGCTGACGCTGCCATGGCCGTGGTGTGTGCATTTAGCAAGCCTCTCTCTTTTATGGTCCCAACCATAAAACTTGCACAGTCGTGTATACAGTGTAAGAGTAACAGAATCTCCTCCTTGGGTAAAGAATTTAAACCCTTCAGTAGGTTACCTGACCATTTTGCAATGGCTCTTGTGATCCAAGCACAAGCTATAGTAGGTCTCTGGGCTACTCCCGCAGCTGTGTACATATATTTGAGAATGCTCTCAATCTTGCGGTCAGCCGCGTCTTTTAAGGAGGCGCTTTTGTGGACAAATGGCAGGGGTATGAGGCGCTGGCATGGGACTTGAATCTCTATTCATCAGGTCATTCATAGACTGTCTTAACTGTTGCATCTCTTTCTCTGTATGGGACAATTTATTAGAAATATCTGAGATCATCCCTTTTAGAGAATCCAACCATGCTGGCTCGGATCCACTAGTCAGAGAATGTGCACTACCCTGAGTACATTTTAGTGATCCCCCTGGAGAAGAAAAGACTCTGCAGTACATGAAACACACTCCTTGCCTGCCACTGTAATGTTAAAGTATACACACACACACACACCCAGGAGAAAATGTAAGCCCAGTTAACCCAAACAGAGCCCTTCTAGGGGGGCACAGAGTATGATGGATCCAGCCACACAAAGCCCTTCTAGGGGGACACAGAGTATGATGGAGCCGGCCACACAGCGACCTTTTTGCTGAAGCCGAGCTTAGCTGGGTCGCAGACTAAATACCCTTAATAGGGTACTAGTATTCCTATACTGCTCCCCCCCTGCTATGACCCTCTGGTACCGCTAATCTGGCGTCCTTGTGGAGGAGCTGCTTGTCTGTCAGTCTATTCAGTGAGAGCTGCAGAGGGAAAATGGCGCTGGTGAGCCACTGGATCTGCTCAAAGTGAAGCCCCGCCCCCATAATGGTGCACTGGCTGAGGTTATATGTGTGGTGTACAGTGGGTTAGAACCCCTGTAAACTTAGTGCCAGTGTGGGTATAGTTGTGGCTTCAGCGCGCCCTTCACAGCGGAACATGTATTTTTCTGAAGTCGCATCCTGTCAGCTCCACCATTACCAGCAGCGACCCGCTAAATGAGACGCCGGCCATCTAATCAACACTCTTACTTCTGGCTGTTAGAGGCGGCGGCGTGCTGTGGGACTGTACGGTCGTCGTGGTGGGGCTTGCAAATAGGTCCCTCAGGAGCTCCATCCTGTCAGCGGGGAAAGGGACCATTAACCCTAAAGTACATTGGGCTGTTCCCCCCACTAAGTCCCACGAAGCAGACAGGCTGGTGCCAATCAGACCTGCCTGAAAACAGAAAATAAATGCAGAAAACTCTTCAGGAGCTTCCAGAGACGTGACCGGCTCCTCCGGGCATATTTTCTAAACTGTCTGGTAGGAGGAGCATAGAGGGAGGAGCCAGCCCACACTATTAATTTCTTAAAGTGCCCAAGGCTCCTAGTGGACCCATCTATACCCCATGGTACTGATGAGGACCCCAGCATCCTCTAGGACATGAGAAAAACACAGAACCTTTGAACAAACATAATTTATTTAAAACCAAATGATAAAACGATTTACACAGAAAGATACGTCCCCCCCCCCCCCCCACCCCTTCCCGGTAAGATCATCCCACTATTTAAATGAGCTGTCAACATATGACCAGAAATCTTTTGCTTTTAAACTACTTTATTTCATATCTTTAATAGACACATTTTTGGCTATATTTGAAACTGAAAAAATACTCAATGCACAACAGCCTCTGGGGGTCATTCAGACCCAGCTGCGATAGCGGCCGGCAGCAGTTTACTGGTGGTGGCAGCAGGCGTGCCGACACACACATTGCGGTCACATCCCTGAAGAGCTAACGCAGGCCGGTACCATCGTCCGCGGGGCTGCGTGATGTCACATCTGCGTTCATCTCTGATTAACCCCCTATAAGCTTTCAGAGTAAACCTCATATCTCATCTTTTCCTCATTTTTTGCAAGTTAATTCAAATGATGAGATCGGTAGCAGCACTACTTTCAGGATTATTACACAGAACACAAGGAAGAATAATCATTAAGTCTAATTATCAACTGGTTCTTTGCAGGACCCATACACCTCTTTACTGCCTCCAGCAGCCCCTGGTACTGCACTGCGGCCATCCACCCTGTCCCCCCCCACTACTGCCACTTGCCCTGTTCCCCCCCCCCCCACTGCTGCCACCGCCCTGTCTCCCCCCACTACTGCCACCCACCCTGTCTCCCCCCTGACATCTCAGCACTGCTTGGGGATTCTTAGTACTGCTGGTAACAGTCCTTCATCTGCAGATGGAAGTAACCAGGGCAGTAAGGACACAGAAGCTGCTTCTAGTATTATGTACCCTGGTCATGTAGGGCTGGGAGTCAGTAAACAGATAATGTAACAGAGTCACCATCTTACAGGCAGCCGGTGAAGGGAGCAGAGAATGGGTGTTATGTGGCAGGAACGGGCTGTTAGGTAACAGCCTGGCTGCTGCATTCTGTACAGACTACAAGCAGTGCAATTATTTTGCTGGGAGACCCAGGTAGAGGACATTGCAGTAGTCTATGTGTGATGATACAAGTGCATGTATGACTGTAGGTAGATCTTCTGAGGGAAAGAAGTGCTGGAGTCTGGCTATGTTCCTCAGATGAGGATCTGATTGTGGCTGATACCTGATGTTCAAGTGTCACTTCACCATCCAGGACACCAAGATTCTGCACATGATCCGCATTTTGTAACTCTGTACCCACAAGCGTAAGTCTGGTTGGTAGGTAAAGCTGAGCTGTAGCCCTCCCCTTTGTTGGTGAGCTTCTATCATAAGGACCTGTTTCACCAGTACTGAGTCACAGCCAACTGTCATCACCGACACCTGGAGCTCAGCTAGACATTTAGGATTGGTATTGGGTTCTCAGTACCCGGAGAAAAAGACAGGTCATCTGTATAGCAGTGGTAGATGAGGGCATGACATCTGATTATTTCACCTTGCGGTAGCATGTATATTGCAAAAAGCATAGAAGATAGGATAAGAACCTTGCGGAACATTACATGGCAATGATAAGTATAATCCAGAATAAAATGGTTCCTCACCTGAGTGATGTCTATTGTCTATTGTGTGCAAGAGCTAATTTATTTCTGAGTATGGAAATGGCCTCTCACCTGTGTGACTTCGCTGATGTCTAACAAGGTGTGATTTGTGTGCAAAACATTTCCCACACTCAGAACATGGAAATGGCTTCTCACCTGTGTGACTTCGCTGATGTATAACAAGATCTGCTTTCCGTGTAAAACATTTCCCACACTCAGAGCAAGTAAATGGCTTCTCACCTGTGTGACTTCTCTGATGTAGAACAAGATCTGATTTGTATGCAAAACATTTCCCACATGCAGAACATGGAAATGGCTTCTCACCTGTGTGACTTCGCTGATGTGCAACAAGGTGTGATTTCCAGGTAAAACATTTCCCACACTCAGAACATGAAAACGGTGATGTATCTGTGTGATTTTTCTTATGTGCAACAAGAGCTGGTTTGTATGTAAAACAATTCCCACACTCAGAACACGGAAATGGCTTCTCACCTGTGTGACTTTGCTGATGTATAATAAGTTGTGATTTCCAGGTAAAACATTTCCCACACTCAGAACATTGAAATGGTTTCTCACCTGTGTGAGTTCTCTGATGTGTAACAAGATGTGATTTCTGTGTAAAACATTTCCCACACTCAGAACATGGAAATGGCTTCTCACCTGTGTGAATTCTCTGATGTAGAACAAGATCTGATTTCTGTGCAAAACATTTCCCACACTCAGAACATGGAAATGGCTTCTCACCTGTGTGAGTTCTCTGATGTAGAACAAGATCTGATTTCTGTGTAAAACATTTCCCACACTCAGAACATGGAAATGGCTCCTCACCTGTGTGACTTCGCTGATGTGTAATAAGATCTGATTTCCGTGTAAAACATTTGCCACACTCAGAACATGGAAATGGTTTCTCAGCTGTGTGAGTTCTCTGATGTGTAACAAGATGTAATTTCTGTGTAAAACATTTCTCACACTCAGAACATGGAAATGGCTTCTCACCTGTGTGAATTCTCTGATGTAGAACAAGATGTGATTTGTGTGTAAAACATTTCTCACACTCAGAACATGGAAATGGCCTCTCCCCTGCCTTACCTGTCTGTGGTTTAATAAGCTTTGTGTTCTGTGTAAAACATTTGGCATCTATAGAACAGGGAAACACTGGATCTACTCTCAGAGCTGGAACAGATGCACCAATATCAGAGTGATCAGGAGAACATTTCCCAGGATCAGAGGGACCAGCTGATAGAACTGGATGTATAATTGGGGTAATGGGATTAGCTCCAGGAGAATCCTGTCTACTGTCATTATCTTTTATGTCACAATCCGGGGATAACATTAGATGTCCTTCTGAGATATTCCTGCTTGTATGTCCATCTGCTGGAAATAAAATACATTATGGAAATGTGACATTTTCTGTAACAATATTAATCTTGTAAACAATAGGAGAAGACGACTCTCTGGGACACTTAATTGTAAATGTATGTGTGTATAAATAAGATTTTACTCACTGGTAAATCTATTTCTCGTAGTCCGTAGTGGATGCTGGGAACTCCGAAAGGACCATGGGGAATAGCGGCTCCGCAGGAGACTGGGCACAACTAAAGAAAGCTCTAGGTCACCTGGTGTGCACTGGCTCCTACCACTATGACCCTTCTCCAAGCCTCAGTTAGGATACTGTGCCCGGAAGAGCTGACACAATAAGGAAGGGTTTTGAATCCTGGGTAAGACTCATACCAGCCACGCCAATCACACCGTATAACTCGTGATACTATACCCAGTTAACAGTATGAAAACACTGAGCCTCTCAACAGATGGCTCAACAATAACCCTTTTGTTAATAACTATGTACAAGTATTGCAGACAATCTGCACTTGGGATGGGCGCCCAGCATCCACTACGGACTACGAGAAATAGATTTACCGGTGAGTAAAATCTTATTTTCTCTAACGTCCTAGTGGATGCTGGGAACTCCATAAGGACCATGGGGATTATACCAAAGCTCCCAAATGGGCGGGAGAGTGCGGATGACTCTGCAGCACCGAATGAGAGAATTCAAGGTCCTCCTCAGCCAGGGTATCAAATTTGTAGAATTTTGCAAACGTGTTTGCCCCTGACCAAGTAGCAGCTCGGCAAAGTTGTAAAGCCGAGACCCCTCGGGCAGCCGCCCAAGATGAGCCCACCTTCCTTGTGGAATGGGCTTTTACTGATTTAGGATGCAGCAGTCCAGCCGCAGAATGCGCCAGCTGAACTGTGCTACAAATCCAGCGAGCAATAGTCTGCTTAGAAGCAGGAGCACCCAGTTTTTGGGTGCATACAGGATAAATAGCGAGTCAGTTTTCCTGACTCTAGCCGTCCTGGATACATAAATTTTCAAGGCCCTGACTACGTCCAGTAACTTGGAATCCTCCAAGTCCCTAGTAGCCGCAGGCACTACAATAGGTTGGTTCAAGTGAAAGGCTGATACCACCTTAGGAAGAAACTGGGGACGAGTCCTCAATTCTGCCCTATCCATATGGAAAATCAGATAAGGGCTTTTACATGACAAAGCCGCCAATTCTGATACACGCCTGGCCGAAGCCAAGGCCAATAACATGACCACTTTCCACGTGAGATATTTTAGATCCACGGTTTTTAGTGGCTCAAACAATGTGATTTTAGGAAACTCAACACCACGTTAAGATCCCAAGGTGCCACTGGAGGCACAAAAGGGGGCTGAATATGCAGCACTCCTTTTACAAATGTCTGAACTTCAGGTAGTGAAGCTAGTTCTTTCTGGAAGAAAATCGACAGAGCCGAGATCTGTACCTTAATGGAGCCTAATTTCAGGCCCATAGTCACTCCTGCCTATAGGAAGTGCAGAAATCGACCCAGTTGAAATTCCTCTGTCGGGGCCTTCCTGGCCTCACACCAAGCAACATATTTCCGCCATATGCGGTGATAATGTTTTGCAGTTACATCTTTCCTGGCTTTAATCAGCATAGGAATGACTTCCTCCGGAATGCCCTTTTCCTTTAGGATCCGGCGTTCAACCGCCATGCCGTCAAACGCAGCCGCGGTAAGTCTTGGAACAGACATGGCCCCTGCTGCAGCAGGTCCTGTATGAGCAGCAGAGGCCATGGGTCCTCTGAGATCATCTCTTGAAGTTCCGGGTACCACGCTCGTCTTGACCAATCCGGAACCACGAGTATTGTTCTTACTCCTTGTTTTCTTATTATTCTCAGTACCTTTGGTATGAGAGGCAGAGGAGGGAACACATAAACTGACTGGTACACCCATGGTGCCACTAGAGCGTCCACAGCTATCGCCTGAGGGTCCCTTGACCTGGCGCAATATCTCTCTAGTTTTTAGTTTTGGCGGGACGCCATCATGTCCACCTGTGGCCGTTCCCAACGATTTACAATCAGTGTGAAGACTTCTGGATGAAGTCCCCACTCTCCCGGGTGGAGTTCGTGCCTGCTGAGAAAGTCTACTTCCCAGTTGTCCACCCCCGGAATTAACACTGCTGACAGTGCTAGTACGTGATTTTCCGCCCATCGGAGAATCCTTGTGGCTTCTGCCATTGCCATCCTGCTTCTTGTGCCGCCCTGTCAGTTTACATGGGCGACTGCTGTGATGTTGTCTGACTGGATCAGTACCGGCTGGTGTAGAAGCAGGGGTTTTGCCTGACTTAGGGCATTGTAAATGGCCCTTAGTTCCAGAATATTTATGTGTAGGGAAGTCTCCTGACTCGACCATAGTCCTTGGAAGTATCTTCCCTGTGTGACTGCCCCCCAGCCTCGAAGGCTGGCATCCGTGGTCACCAGGACCCAGTCCTGTATGCCGAATCTGCGGCCCTCTAGAAGATGAGCACTCTGCAGCCACCACAGCAGAGACACACTGGTTCTTGGAGACAGGGTTATTAGGCGATGCATCTGAAGATGCGATCCGGACCATTGGTCCAACAGGTCCCACTGAAAGATTCTGGCATGGAACCTGCCGAAAGGAATTGCTTCGTAAGAAGCCACCATCTTTCCCAGGACTCGCGTGCAGTGATGCACCGACACCTGTTTTGGTTTCAGGAGGTCTCTGACTAGAGATGACAGCTCCTTGGCTTTCTCCTCCGGGAGAAACACTTTTTTCTGGACTGTGTCCAGAATCATACCCAGGAACAGTGGACGTGTCGTCGGAACCAGCTGTGACTTTGGAATATTCAGAATACAACTGTGCTGGTGTAGCACCTCCTGAGATAATGCTACTCCTACCAACAACTGCTCCCTAGATCTCGCCTTTATTAGGAGATCGTCCAAGTACGGGATAATTAAAACTCCCTTTTTCCGAAGGAGTATCATCATTTCCGCCATTACCTTGGTAAACACCCTCGGTGCCGTGGACAGACCAAACGGCTGCGTCTGGAATTGGTAATGGCAATCCTGTACCACAAATCTGAGGTACTCCTGGTGAGGATGGTAAATGGGGACATGCAGGTAAGCATCCTTGATGTCCAGGGATACCATGTAATCCCCCTCGTCCAGGCTTGCAATAACCGCCCTGAGCGATTCCATCTTGAACTTACATTTTTTTATGTATGTGTTCAAGGATTTCAAATTTAAAATGGGTCTCACCGAACCGTCCGGTCTCGGTACCACAAACAGTGTGGAATAGTAACCCCGTCCTTGTTGAAGTAGGGGCACCTTGATTATAACCTACTGGGAATACAGCTTGTGAATTGCCGCTAGCACAGCCTCCCTGTCTGAGGGAGTAATCGGCAAGGCAGATTTTAGGAACTGGTGGGGTGGAGACGCCTCGAATTCCAGTTTGTACCCCTGAGATACTATTTGAAGGATCCAGGGATCCACCTGTGAGCGAGCCCACTGATCGCTGAAATTTTTGAGGCGGCCCCCCACCGTACCTGGCTCCGCCTGTGGAGCCCCACCGTCATGCGGCGGACTTGGAAGAAGCGGGGGAGGACTTTTGCTCCTGGGAACCTGCTGTTTGTTGCAGCCTTTTTCCCCTACCTCTGCCTCTGGACAGAAAGGACCCGCCTTTTCCTCGCCTGTTTTTCTGGGTCCGAAAGGACTGTGCCTGATAAAACTGCGCCTTCTTAGGCTGTGAGGGAACATGGGGTAAAAATGCTGACTTCCCAGCTGTTGCTGTGTAAACTAGGTCCGAGAGACCATCCCCGAATAACTCCTCACCCTTATAAGGCAAAACTTCCATGTGCCTTTTAGAATATGCATCCCCTGTCCACTGCCGAGTCCATAAGCCTCTCCTAGCAGAAATGGACAATGCACTTATTTTAGATGCCAGCCGGCAGATCTCCCTCTGTGCATCTCTCATGTATAAGACTGAGTCTTTTATATGCTCTATGGTTAGCAGAATAGTGTATCTGTCTAGGGTGTCAATATTTTCTGACAGGGAATCTGACCACGCAGCGGCAGCACTGCACATCCATGCTGACGCAATAGCTGGTCTAAGTATAATGCCTGAGTGTGTATATACAGACTTCATGGTCGCCTCCTGCTTCATATCCGCAGGCTCCTTGAGGGCGGCCGTATCCGGAGACGGTAGTGCCACCTTTTTAGACAAACGTGTGAGCGCTTTATCCACCCTAGGAGGTGTTTCCCAACGTGCCCTAGCCTCTGGCGGGAAAGGGAACGCCATTAGTAACTTTTTAGAGATTACCAATCTTTTATCGGGGAAAGCCCACGCTTCTTCACACACTTCATTTAATTCTTCCGATGGGGGAAAAACTACGGGTAGTTTTTTCTCCCCAAACATAATACCCTTTTTAGTGGTACCTGGGTTTATATCAGAAATGTGTAATACCTCTTTCATTGCCTCAATCATGCAATGAATGTCCTTAGTGGACATTAGATTAGACTGGTCTCCCTCAAGGTTCACATATCTGCCTTGTCGGTATGGAGACCAGGCGAAGGCATAAGTCCGGGCCTCGGTGCAGAAAACCCAGAATTCTGGAAGTTCTGAATCTGTATGCATCAAAATTCTTAACAGCACACCATGTGAAGTTAGAATTCCAGACCCTATGATAAATACAGGCAGATGCCGGCTTTCGGGCCTTCAACATAGTTTGTATAACCGCCTCGGATAATCCTTTGGTCCTCAGGAGTGATGCTTCAAGAGCCATGCCGTCAAAGCTAGTCTGGCCAGGTCTGGGTAGAGACAAGGGCCCTATACGAGGTCTGGGCATTGAGGAAGTAGAGGAGGACACTCTGTCGATAGACCCTGCAGGTCTGAAAACCAATGCTGTCTGGGCCATGCTGGAGCGACTAGAATTAGCATTCCTCCTTCTTGCTTGAACTTCCGTAGTACCCTGGGCAGGAATGATACTGGAGGGAACACGAAAGGCAGCCAAAAGTTCCATGGAATAGCCAGTGCGTCCACGAACACTGCTTGAGGACCCCTGGTCCTTGATCCGAAGACCGGAACCTTGTGATTGTGTCGAGACGCCATCAGGTCTACATCTGGTAGGCTCACCATGTCCACTAGTAGTTGAAAGACTTCTGGATGAAGATTCCACTCTCCGGCGTGTACGTCCTGGCGACTGAGGAAGTCCGCTTCCCAGGTCAGGACACCTGGAATGAACACTAAAGGCAGGGCGAGAGTTAAAGCATTAAACACCGCCCGCAACTCCAGAATGTTTAACGGGAGTAGTGATTCCTCCTTGGTCCAGCGACCCTGAAAAGAGTGTTGCTCCAACACCGCTCCCCAACCCCTCAGACTGGCATCCGTTGTCAGCAGGACCCAGTCCGGGATCCAGAAGCGAGGGCCCCTGCTCTATCTCTGGTCCTGTAGCCACCAGGTCAGCGACAGCCAAACCTCCGGAGTCAAAATGATCATGTGAGATCTGATCCGATGAGGTAGGCCATCCCACTTGGAAAGGATTAACCTCTGCAGAGGGCAGGAATGGAATTGAGCGTAGTCCACCGTGTCGAATGCCGACACCATTAGGCCAAGTACTTGCACCGCCGAGTGTATTGACACTCTCGGGCGACAGAGGAAGCATCTTATCCTGCCCTGAAGCTTCAGGACTTTCTCTGGAGACAGGAACAGATGTTGACTGCTTGTGTCCAGGAGAGCCCCCAGGTGCACCATGCTCTGAGCTGGGACCAGCAAAGATTTCTTCCAACTGATGAGCCACCTGTGGGCTTGTAGGAAGCTTACTGTCAGTTGGAGATGACCGAAGAGGACATCGTGGGAATTTGTCAGGGTCAGCAAGTCGTCTAGATACGGCAGGATCCTGACTCCCTGGCGACGGAGTTGTCTCGTCATTACAGCCATGGCCTTGGTGAAGATCTGAGGGGCCATAGCAAGTCCAAATGGCAGAGCCTGGAACTGATAGTGTATGTTGCCAATAGCAAGCCGCTGATACCGCTGATGTGACTTGGCAATAGGTATATGCAGGTACACATCCTGAATATCTAGAGATACCATATAGTCTCTGGGTTCCATCGCCAGTACAATTGAACGCAGTGTTTCCATACGGAACTTGGACACTATCACAAACCTGTTTAGTGATTTGAGGTTGAGAATAGGCCAGAATGACAAATTGGGTTTCGGAACTAGAAGCAGGGTGGAGAAGTAACTACCACGCCTGTATCCAGGAGAGAACTCACAACCTGCTGCAGAGCTTGCGCCTTCAACTGATACGTAGGGATGACCATGGTGCAAAACTGGCGAGGGGGACGTCTCTTGAACGAGACTGCGTACCCGTGAGAGACAACTTCTCGCACCCATGTGTCTGAATTGGTATTTAACCACACCTGGGTGAATTGCAGAAGTCAGCCTCCCACCTTGCGTTCCCCCAGTATGATCCTCCTCCTTTTCAGATTAAAACATCTGAGAGATTTGTGGATTGTGAGGAGGAAGCAGCCCGCTTAGATGACCCAGAGACACGGAAGTGGCCTGGAGTAGATTTTTGTCTGCCCAAAAACTGATTTAACTGCTGCAACTGGTTCGACAACTTGTCCGCCCAATGCGGATTAACCATAGGGACAATTTGTATCTGTAGGGCACTGGTGGTCCCATAGGGGTCATAATGCATTCCACTAGAGCAGTGCTTCTCAAACTCGGTCCTCAGGACCCCACACAGTTCACATTTTGCAGGTCACCTAGCAGGAACACAAGTGTAGTCATTACTCACTGACACATTTGAAAACATCCACAGGTTGAGCTGATTATTTCACTTGCGATTTTGTGAGGAGACCTGGAAAACATGAACTGTTTGGGGTCCTGAGGATCGAGTTTGAGAACCTGTGCACTAGAGTACCCAGTAGGGCTGTGAACGCAGACCAGGGTGGCTCCTGATTGGTTACAGGCGCTGCAGACTGACTGGGAGATGTATGACAGTACACAGACCATCATACACAGATTCCCCCCTCTGGTAAATCATTGGCACATGCTCTGCATGAGGCAGGAGCGTCCACAGACTTACTGCCCTTCTCATTAGACATTATACTAAATGCAGCAATAGAGCGGTTTAGTACGATGAAGCCAGACAGAGTATAATACCTGCGAATAAATCCAATGGTATGTGACTGAGTCCCTAGTACACAACACCTGCAAATAAATCTGGTATTATGTGGACTGAGTACACAGTAGAATACACGCAATGGGTAAATACTGTGACGCACTATACAAATGACCCCGACGCACCTAGTCACTTAGGGTACAGAATAAAGTGATAGACAAATCTGGGAAACACTTAAAGTGAAACCACACAGCAGATACAGGCACACACAGTTACTCTTGCAATGTAGACAATTATTATGATAATAAAACTGCACTGAATATATATATATATATATATATATATATATACACATACATACATTGCAGACAGCGGCGGCACTCAGAGACTTAGAATAAAGTGCATAAAACATTTATTGTCAATTTCTACGTTTCGGGGTACGCAGCCCCTTAGTCAGGATAACCAGCATATAACAAATACAGTATTTAAATACCTTAACCCACAAGGACGCCCCGCTCAGCCTCCATTCGCGTCGCCCGGGTTCCGGATCTGTCTCACCGGAAGTGACGACATCCCGGCCCGACCAGCCAGCGCGTAGGAGCTGTAAACAGAGTAACCATAGTTACCATGTGAATAACAGTGCACCACATATCCTAAATGCTCCTATCACAACCTATCTACAAATAAACAATCATATCACCTCAAATATTCAAATTTACAAGATCCGCCCCGCCATTAGTTAATACCAGGATATTGCGGCTGTATACAATTCATAACCAAGAATGTTTCTAATCAACTATAAATTGATACCGAACACCCCTAAGGTGAATCCACCTCTCTCAGTTATTAAATATTCCCATTCCACTGATCCCAAGAATCAATGTTATAAAAAACATTTAAAATTAATCGTTTCATTAAGACCCTAATATTGATCCACATCGCTTCCACCTGTAACAATCTTTTTGATCTGTCCCCACCTCTTATAGATCGTGGGACATGATCTATCAATTTGTACCTTAATGTGGATACATTATGCCTGGCCTGTGCAAAGTGCCTTGCAACAGGCTGCTCACTTTGTCCAGATTTAATAGCTTCCCTTATCGCATACCTGTGTTGGGCCATACGTATTCTGAACTCACAGTCTGTTTTTCCCACATACACCAACCCGCATGGGCAGGTCAGTGTATACACAACAAACTTAGATTTACATGAAAGTGGAAACCGAATGGTGTATTTTTTCCCCGTATGTGGATGTTGGAAGTATTCTCCCGGTGTTAGGGTCTCCTGCCCTGTGCTGCCACGTCGTCATGGCAACCGGGAGACAAGTGCTAGCGGAGTAACCTGAGCGCAGCTGATACTCCGGTTCGGGTCTTTTGCTGTGCAGTGGTTACAGGCTCTGTGCACGGCAGGGGATCCGGTGCTGGTTTTTGTGCTCACAGTCTGTGAGGTCTGAGTGGGGCGTGGACAGCACCTGCTTTATAAACCCTCTTCTCAGGTTAAGCAGATGCTGCTGAATCTTTGTTGGTTAGTCAGTTCCTGAAAGTTAGCCAGTACTGTGTAGCTTTGTATTTGTTGTTGCTTACTGCAAATAGGCCTGGGGATTTGGTACTACACTCTGCCAATCCAGACCTAGCAGTAAGACTGGAGTCAGTCGTTTAGCTTGCTGGGGTTCTTTTGCTACTCTGTGAATTTAGCAAGTTTGCGGCTGTATTCTCAGACTTGCCTGCCAAAATCCTTTCTCACTGTGCAAAGTGTTCAGGTGTCAGTTTAGTGGCAGTAAGCTGAACCTGTGCACTGCAAGTGAGGATTAGGATTGTGGAGACTCTCCTTGTGTCTATCATTCCATCTCTGACCAAGGAGTTTACTGCCACACCCGTTGGTAACCCTTTAGGGTTTTGCCGTTGCCCTTAGCAACAGCATTTCGGGTTCTCTACGTATTAAAACACAACATCTTGCTTTTTCCATCTGAGCATTCCTAATACTAGGGAGACACCCAGTTTCTTAGCCTCTGGGCTTCTCTGTTCACTTTGTGTTTGTTTTGTTACCCTATCGCCTTCTGTGTACGTAATGTCATATTCCCCAGTCTGTCTGTGAGTTCATTTGTTTTGCATCCCTCTCCGTTCAGACACCAGTACATTCCTGCAGGCACTGGTGTGCATAACAGTTCAGACACCAGTACATTCCTGCAGGCACTGGTGTGCATAACACCCGGGCTTAGAAAGCTACAAGTGGTACACCCACTGCAACGGAAACATCCCTTTCTCGGTTTCAAAAAATGTGTCGGTTCAGAATTAAATTTTGACAGGTCCATTTTCACTACCATGTCTCTAATACTTTTATTTCTCGAGTAGCTAAATAGTACCTTACTGCCCACTGTTTTACCTAACTCTTTATCTGTGGCCACCAACGGCCATAGTTTTTTTACTTGTTTGGCTAGGTGTGGGCTGCTAGAATTATATTGTGTCACCCATGGAAATCTGTTGCCTAGTTCTTTCTTACTATTGGGTGCAAGGAGTTTATCACGGGACTTTGACAGAGCTTTCCTTTTAGCTTTCTCTATGTCCACTGCCGAGTACCCTCTCAACTTTATCACTATTGATCCGACATACCCGTAACAATTGGGAATATGGTAGGCCTTGTGTTGTTGATCTCGGGTGAAAACTGACTATGGTTACTCTGTTTACAGCTCCTACGCGCTGGCTGGTCGGGCCGGGATGGCGTCACTTCCGGTGAGAAAGATCCGGAACCCGGGCGACGCGAATGGAGGCTGAGCGGGGCGTCCCCGTGGGTTAAGGTATTTAAACACTGTATTTGTTATATGCTGGTTATCCTGACGAAGGGGCTGCGTACCCCGAAACGTAGAAATTGACAATAAATGTTTTATGCACTTTATTCTAAGTCTGCGAGTGCCGCTGCTGTCTGCAATGTATTTGTGAGGGACGGGCTGTCACTGAAAGAGGAGGGCACAGGAGCAATATCTTGGAGTCCGTGGGGACGGAGGGAGTGCCGGATCGTTCTGGACATTATATATATATATATATATACACACATACACACACACACACATATATACACACAGACAGACAGCGTGCTGACACTCCAGGTGAACGCAGCACAATAGCAGCAGTGCCCGCACAAATAACGAAGAATAAGAATCTAGAGGTGCGGCACTCAGCGAATAACCAGTTCAGGAGACAGCGGGGTTTAAATATATATAAAACACAGTGCGGTTCTAGACCGGAGGTATATATCAGAATACTCGTACAATATATCCTGTAATAGGTACACTCTTTCTTAACTAACGCTGTCTGTATAGAGACATGTAGAATACTCAAGTGTTTGTAAAGTCACAGCGCTGTATACAGGCGGCTTTACAAGGGAGACCTTGCCCTGCAGTCCAGGGGATCATCCGCAGCCTATACTTAGAAGATGGCGCCCAGCGTCTCAGTCAGGCAGTGAGGGAGTGTGTGAGACAGCTCCAGGGTAGGAAATATATGTGGAGATGGCGCCCTGGGCCGGGTGAGGGGCTACAGGTCAAGCACCGGTTCCCCTATGCTGGACTTCCACCACCAGTACTACAGAGCCTTATTAAATGGGACGTTAATACACCCGACCTATACTCCTACGCCCTGGCGGTCTAGTGGAGTCCATGTTCGGTAAGAGTGTCCACGCCAGCACCGTGACCCGTCTCCCTAGGTCGTGGACGGAACGCGATTTAATGGTGGGTCCCACCTGGAGGACCCTCTTACCTACTCGCCATAGCAGCCACGTGATCCAGGAGAGCGGTCTGCGACCGTGTGCCTAAAGCCGGTGCGTCTCTGCCACAAGTACCCGGGAAGATGCCGCGGGAGTATGCAATGCCACTTGGGAGGTGATGGAGCTGCAGCGCTGAAGTGTCTCCATGACATACAGAAATCTTAGAAAAGCTTTTCAGGGCTGCCCAGCGCAGCCCTCCTGTTACTGACCTGCTGCTGCAGGAACCAACTCAAAACTGAGCTCTCAGTGCCTGGAGGAGGCCCCAATGCATCCTGGGACAGCCTTAGGCTTTAGCCTGTTGGTGCCTCTGGAACAAGATACACTCTACACCCCGATGTTTTCCCTGTGGAAACCAATGTATCCTGTTGCAGAAATAAATGCTTGTCCTTTTTAATATGTCCTGTGTCAGTCTCCATATTTATCACATTGTGTACCAGAACCTGGTCGCTTGAATTTTTCTACTGACAGCAATTTCATGGTCTGATCACACCCCTCTGATAGGGTCCTGGTCGCCTTTTCCCGCTACTCCTCCTTTACCACCTTGGAGATTGCAGGATTATATATTAATGGATGCTGAAGGCACCAGAATTATGCAAGAGGCCCTGTCCTCCTTAGATGTGACCACTCCTGAAGATACTTCCATTAGGAACCACTGGTGTGCCCTTAAGGCCATGGATCAGAAGCCAGAGAAGGCCGTCATCCAAGTGCCAGGGGACAGGTAATCAGCAGGGAAGGTGCAGGATCCTCAATGCTGGTTCCCATACACAAGCTCAATAAATGTCTTATATACCTAAGGCGACGGTAGCAAGACTCAGATGCTGCCAACTCAGTCACAGGAGCCGTTCATTAGCCAATTCCCTGAGGCCGGCTGTTACAGGAGCATGTGGATACATGACAGGGGCTGCACCAGATATTTCATAAGCATTGTGTCACATGGCATGAGGAACCCAGAGCCTGTGCCCCAGCAAGCAGCTGCACCATACGAGAAATAATAGGATTTTGGTTACCTACCGGTAAATCCTTTTTTCGTAGTCCGTAGAGGATGCTGGAGTCCATATTAGTACCATGGGATATAGACAGGTCCACCAGGAGCCATTGGCACTTTAAGAGTTTAATAGTGTGGGCTGGCTCCTCCCTCTATGCTCCTTCTACCAGACTCAGTCTAGAAACTGTGCCCGAGGAGACGACATACTTCGAGAGAAGGAATTACACAGATAGTGGCGAGATTCATACCAGCTCATACAACAGGTAAATCCGGCAAAACATGCCGGAACAACTCAGCAACAGCTGAAACCGTAAATAATGCAGAGCTTACCTAGGAACCAGGCCGTACTGAACTATAAGACCAATGCTGGAAACCGCATCACTGGGCGGGCGCCCAGCATCCTCTACGGACTACGAGAAAAGGATTTACCGGTAGGTACCATGGGGATGTACCAAAGCTCCCAGTACGGGAGGGAGAGCGCGGAGGCTCCTGCAACACTGCTTGACCAAACTTGAGGTCATCAGAGGCTAAAGTATCGAACTTTTAAAACTTGGCAAACGTGTTCGACCTAGACCAAGTAGCTACCCGGGGCAGAGTTGTACAGCTGAGACACCCCAAGCAGCCACCCAGGAAAAGCCCACTTTACGAGTAGAGTGGGCCTTTACAGATTTTGGACACAGCAATCCTGCCGTGGAATAAGCATGCTGGATAGTGAACCTGATCCAGCGTGAAATCAACTGCTTAGAAGCAGGACACCCAATTTTCTTGGGATCATAGAGGACAAACAGAGTCACTTTTCCTATGACGAGCCGTCCTCTTCACATAAATCTTCAAAGTCCTCACTACATCCAAGGCCTTTGAAGCAATTGAGGAGTCAGTAGCCACTGGTACCACAATAGGTTAGTCGATATGGAAAGCTGACACAACCTTAGGCAGGAACTGTGGACGAGTCCTAAGTTCCGCCCTGTCTTCATGGAAGATCAGATAGGGGCTTTTACAAGATAAAGCCCCCAATTCCAACACGTGTCGTGCAGAAGCCAAAGCCAACAAAGTGACCGCCTTCCACGTGAGAATCTTGAGATCAGCCTCCTGTAGAGGCTCAAACCAAGCAGATTGCAGGAACTGCAACACCACATCAAGATCCCAGGGTGCCGTTGGCGCCACAAAGGAAGGTTGGATGTGCAGAACCCCTTTCAAAAAGGTCTGAACCTCGGGGAGGACAGCCAATTGTTTTTGGAAGAAGATGGACAACCCAGAGATCTGGACCTTGATGGAGCCCAATCTCAGTCCCATATCCACCCCTGTTGAAACACCACCGCAGGAAACTTCTTGGACTCACACCAACAAACATATTTTTTTCAAATGCGATGGTAATGTTTAGACATTACCCCCTTCCTAGCCTGTATCAGGGTAGGAATGACCTCACTCGGGTTACCCTTCCGAGCTAAGTTCTGGCGTTCAATCGCCATGCCGTCAAACGTAGCTGTGGTAAGTCTTGATAAGCGAACGGCTCCTGCAGTAGCAGATCCTCCCGAAGTGGTAACGGCCTTAGATCTTCCAGCAGACGATCCAGTAGATCCGCGTAGCAAGCCCTCCTTGGCTAGTTCAGGGCAATGAGGACTGCCAGAACCTTTGTTCTTCTTACCAGTTGAAGAACTTTTGGTATCAGAGGAAGTGGAGGGAACACATACACCGACGTGAACACCCACGGTGTTACCAGAGCGGCCACCGCCTGTGGGTCTCTCGACCTGGTACAGTACCTCCGCAGCTTCTTGTTGAGGCGGGAGGCCCTCGTGTATGTGAGGAAACCCCCACCAACCGGTTACCTCCTCAAACACCTCCAGATGGAGGGCCCACTCTCCTGGATGAAGATTGTGTCTGCTGAGGAAGTCTGCTTCCCAGTTGTCTACACCTAGAATGAAGATTGCGGACATCGCCACCGCGTGCCTTTCTGCCCAGAGGAGGATTTTTGACACCTCTGACATGGCAGCCCTGCTCTTTGTTCCGCCCTGTCGGTTTATGTAGGCCACTGTGGACATGTTGACCGACTGCACCTGAACAGCCAGATCCTGTAGAAGGTGTGCTGCTTGCAAAAGGCCGTTGTACACGGCTCTTAGCTCCATAATGTTTATCGGGAGAAAGGATTCTTGATCCGACCACCGTCCTTGGAAGGTTTCCCCCAGAGTGACTGCTCCCCAACCTCTTAGACTTGCATCTGTGGTTAGAAGGATCCAGTACTGAACTCCGAACCTTCGGCCTTCCAGAAGGTGAGGCAGTTGTATCCACCAGAGGAGCGAAATCCTGGCTTTCGGAGACAGACGGATCCTCTGGTGCACGTGTAGGTGAGAACCCGACCACTGGTCCAAGAGGTCCAGCTGAAAGGATCGAGCATGAAACCTTCCGTATTATAGAGCCTCGTAGGAGGCAATCCTCTTCCCCAGAAGGCGGATGCACTAATGAACCGAGACCCGGGTAGGCTTTAAGACATCCCGGACCACTGATTGAATCATCAATGCTTTCTCCACCGGCAGAAACACCCTCTGCACATACGTGTCTAGGATCATTCCCAGGAAAGACAGCCTCCTTGTCGACTCTAGATGAGACTTCGGGAGGTTCAGGACCCAACCGTGCTCCTTGAGCAGATGTGTCGTGAGAGCAATGATCAGGAGATCGTCCAGATACGGAATTATGTTCACCCCTTGCTTGCGCAGGAGTACCCTCATCTCCACCATCAGCTTGGTGAAGATCTTCGGTGCTGTGGAGAGGACAAACTGCAGCGCCTGAAACTGATAGTGATCGTCCAACAGTGCAAACCTGAGATATGTTCAATGCGGAGACCAGATGGGAATGTGGAGGTACGCATCCTTGATGTCCAGGGACACCAGGAAGTCCCCCTCCGTCAGACCTGAGATGACAGCTCTCAGAGACACCGTCATGAATTTGAACTCCCTGAGGTAGGGATTCAAAGATTTTAAGTTCAGAATTGGCGGTACCGAACCATCCTGCTTCGGTACCACGAAAAAGTTTGAATAGTAACCTTTGTTCCACTGATGAGGTGGAACTGGAACAATGACCCTGGACACCACCAATTTTTAAATAGCTTCCAGAAGAATTGTCCTATCTGCCAGAAGAGCTGGCAAGCCTGACTTGAAGAAACGGTGAAGTGGGAGAGTTTGAAACTCCATTCTGTACCCTCTGGACACTGTATCCAGTACCCAGGGGTGCAGGCCAGACGTCACCCAGATGTGACTGAAATGCCGGAGTCTCGCCCTCACCTGACCTTCCTCCATGCCTAGTCGACCACCGTCATGTGGATGACTTAGGGGTATCAGATTCTGGTTCTGGGAGCCAGTGGGAGCATGCTTTTTTACTTTGTAAAAAAAATAAGAATTTACTTACCGATAATTCTATTTCTAGTAGTCCGTAGTGGATGCTGGGGACTCCGTAAGGACCATGGGGAATAGCGGCTCCGCAGGAGACTGGGCACATCTAAAGAAAGCTTTAGGACTATCTGGTGTGCACTGGCTCCTCCCCCTATGACCCTCCTCCAAGCCTCAGTTAGGATACTGTGCCCGGACGAGCGTACACAATAAGGAAGGATTTTGAATCCCGGGTAAGACTCATACCAGCCACACCAATCACACTGTACAACTTGTGATCTGAACCCAGTTAACAGCATGATAACAGAGGAGCCTCTAGAAAAGATGGCTCACTACAACAATAACCCGAATTTTTTGGTAACAATAACTATGTACCAGTATTGCAGACAATCCGCACTTGGGATGGGCGCCCAGCATCCACTACGGACTACGAGAAATAGAATTATCGGTAAGTAAATTCTTATTTTCTCTAACGTTCTAAGTGGATGCTGGGGACTCCGTAAGGACCATGGGGATTATACCAAAGCTCCCAAACGGGCGGGAGAGTGCGGATGACTCTGCAGCACCAAATGAGAGAACTCCAGGTCCTCCTCAGCCAGGGTATCAATTTTGTAGAATTTTACAAACGTATTTGCTTCTGACCAAGTAGCTGCTCGGCAAAGTTGTAAAGCCGAGACATCTCGGGCAGCCGCCCAAGATGAGCCCACCTTCCTTGTGGAGTGGGCATTTACAGATTTTTGGCTGTGGCAGGCCTGCCACAGAATGTGCAAGCTGAGTTGTATCACAAATCCAACGAGCAATAGTCTGCTTAGAAGCAGGAGCACCCAGCTTGTTGGGTGCATACAGGATAAACAGCGAGTCAGATTTCCTGACTCCAGCCGTCCTGGAAACATATATTTTCAGGGCCCTGACAACGTCTAGCAACTTGGAGTCCTCCAAGTCCCTAGTAGCCGCAGGCACCACAATAGGTTGGTTCAGGTGAACGCTGAAATAACCTTAGGGAGAAACTGAGGACGAGTCCTCAATTCCGCCCTGTCCGAATGGAAAATCAGATAAGGGCTTTTACAGGATAAAGCCGCCAATTCTGACAAGCGCCTGGCCCAGGCCAGGGCCAACAGCATGACCACTTTCCATGTGAGATATTTCAACTCCACAGATTTAAGTGGTTCAAACCAATGTGACTTTTGGAACCCAAAAACTACATTGAGAACCCAAAGTGCCACTGGAGGCACAAAAAGGAGGCTGTATATGCAGTACCCCTTTTACAAACGTCTGAACTTCAGGGACTGAAGCTAGTTCTTTTTGGAAGAAAATTGACAGAGCCGAAATTTGAACCTTAATGGACCCCAATTTCAGGCCCAAAGACACTCCTGTTTGCAGGAAATGAAGGAAACGACCCAGTTGAAATTCCTCTGTAGGGGCCCTCTTGGCCTCACACCACGCAACATATTTACGCCAAATGCGGTGATAATGTTTTGCGGTTACGTCCTTCCTGGCTTTGACCAGAGTAGGAATGACTTCTTCTGGAATGCCTTTTTCCCTCAGGATCCGGCGTTCAACCGCCATGCCGTCAAACGCAGCCGCGGTAAGTCTTGGAACAGACAAGGCCCCTGCAGTAGCAGGTCCTTTCTTAGAGGTAGAGGCCACGGTTCGTCCGTGAGCATCTCTTGAAGTTCCGGGTAC
This sequence comes from Pseudophryne corroboree, assembly GCF_028390025.1. Classification (NCBI taxonomy): domain Eukaryota; kingdom Metazoa; phylum Chordata; class Amphibia; order Anura; family Myobatrachidae; genus Pseudophryne; species Pseudophryne corroboree. Next base: position 154,646 of record NW_026967683.1, on the reverse strand, counting down.
CAAGTCCTTCTTGGCCAATCCGGGACCACGAGTATAGTTCTTACTCCTCTCCTTCTTATGATTCTCAGTACTTTTGGTATGAGAGGCAGAGGAGGGAACACATACACTGACTGGTACACCCACGGCGTTACCAGAGCGTCCACTGCTATTGCCTGAGGGTCCCTTGACCTGGCGCAATATCTGTCCAGTTTTTTGTTTAGACGTGACGCCATCATGTCCACCTTTGGTTTTTCCCAACGGTTTACAATCAGGTGGAAGACTTCTGGGTGAAGTCCCCACTCTCCCGGGTGAAGGTCGTGTCTGCTGAGGAAGTCTGCTTCCCAGTTGTCCACTCCCGGAATGAACACTGCTGACAGTGCTATCACATGATTTTCCGCCCAGCGAAGAATCCTTGCAGCTTCTGCCATTGCCCTCCTGCTTCTCGTGCCGCCCTGTCTGTTTACGTGGGCGACTGACGTGATGTTGTCCGATTGGATCAACACCGCCTGACCCTGAAGCAGAGGTTTTGCTTGACTTAGGGCATTGTAAATGGCCCTTAGTTCCAGAATGTTTATATGAAGAGATGTTTCCATGCTTGACCACAAGCCCTGGAAATTCCTTCCCTGTGTGACTGCTCCCCAGCCTCTCAGGCTGGCATCCGTGGTTACCAGGATCCAATCCTGAATGCCAAATCTGCGGCCCTCTAGTAGATGAGCACTCTGCAGCCACCACAGGAGAGACACCCTTGTCCTTGGCGACAGGGTTATCCGCTGATGCATCTGCAGATGCGATCCGGACCATTTGTCCAGTAGATCCCACTGAAATGTTCTTGCATGGAATCTTCCGAATGGAATCGCTTCGTAAGAAGCCACCATTTTTCCCAGGACCCTCGTGCACTGATGCACTGAGACCTGGCCTGGTTTTAGGAGGTTCCTGACTAGCTCGGATAACTCCCTGGCCTTCTCCTCCGGGAGAAACACCTTCTTCTGGACTGTGTCCAGAATCATTCCTAGGAACAGTAGACGTGTCGTTGGAATCAGCTGCGATTTTGGAATATTTAGAATCCACCCGTGCTGACGTAACACTACCTGAGATAGTGCTACTCCGACTTCTAACTGTTCCCTGGATCTTGCCCTTATCAGGAGATCGTCCAAGTAAGGGATAATTAAAATGCCTTTTCTTCGTAGAAGAATCATCATTTCGGCCATTACCTTGGTAAAGACCCGAGGTGCCGTGGACAATCCAAACGGCAGCGTCTGAAACTGATAATGACAGTTTTGTACTACAAACCTGAGGTACCCTTGGTGAGAAGGGTATATTGGGACGTGGAGATAAGCATCTTTGATGTCCAGAGACACCATATAGTCCCCTTCTTCCAGGTTCGCTATCACTGCTCTGAGTGACTCCATCTTGAATTTGAACCTTTTTATGTAAGTGTTCAAGGATTTCAGATTTAAAATTGGTCTCACCGAGCCGTCCGGCTTCGGTACCACAAACAGCGTGGAATAATACCCTTTCCTTGTTGCAGGAGGGGTACCTTGATTATCACCTGCTGGGAATACAGCTTGTGAATGGCTTCCAAAACTGCCTCCCTGTCGGAGGGAGATTTTGGTAAAGCAGACTTCAGGAACCAACGAGGGGGAAACGCCTCGAATTCCAGTTTGTACCCCTGCGATACTACCTGTAGAATCCAGGGATCCACTTGCGAGTGAGCCCACTGCGCGTTGAAATTCTTGAGACGGGCCCCCACCATATCTGAGTCTGCTTGTAAAGCCCCAGCGTCATGCTGAAGACTTGGCAGAAGCAGGGGAGGGCTTCTGCTCCTGGGAAGCGGCTGCATGGTGCAGTCTTTTTCCTCTTCCTCTGCCCCGGGGCAGAAAAGAGTGGCCTTTTGCTCGCTTGTACTTATGGGAACGAAAGGACTGAGTTTGAAAAGACGGCGTCTTTTTCTGCTGATGTGGAGTGACCTGGGGTAAAAAGGTGGATTTTCCAGCCGTTGCCGTGGCCACCAGGTCCGATAGACCAGCCCCAAATAACTCCTCCCCTTTATACGGCAATACTTCCATGTGCCGTTTGGAATCCGCATCCCCTGACCACTGTCGCGTCCATAACGCTCTTCTGGCAGAGATGGACATAGCACTTACTCTTGATGCCAGGGTGCAAATATCCCTCTGTGCATCACGCATATATAGTAATGCATCCTTTAAATGTTCTATAGTTAACAAAATATTGTCCCTATCCAGGGTATCAATATTCTCAGTCAGGGAATCCAACCATGCGACTCCAGCACTGCACATCCAGGCTGAGGCGATTGCTGGTCGCAGTATAACACCAGTATGTGTGTATATACTTTTTAGGATATTTTCCAGCCTTCTATCAGCTGGTTCTTTGAGGGTGGCCGTATCAGGAGACGGTAACGCTACTTGTTTAGATAAACGTGTGAGCGCCTTATCTACCCTAGGGGGTGTTTCCCAGCGCGTCCTAACCTCTGGCGGGAAAGGATATAGTGCTAATAATTTATTAGAAATTAGCTGTTTTTTATCGGGGGAAACCCACGCTTTTTCACACACCTCATTTATTTCCTCTGACTCAGGAAAAACTATTGGTAGTTTTTTCTCACCCCACATAATACCCTTTTTTGTGGTACTTGTAGTGTCAGAAAGGTTCAATGCCTCTTTCATTGCCGTGATCATGTAACGTGTGGCCCTACTGGACATTACGTTTGTCTCGTCACCGTCGACACTAGACTCAGTATCTGTGTCAGGGTCTGTGTCGACCCACTGAGGTAACGGGCGTTTTAGCGCCCCTGACGGTGTCTGAGACGCCTGGACAGGCACTAATTGATTTGCCGGCTGTCTCATGTCGTCAACAGTTTTTTGCAAATTGCTGACATTATCACTTAATTGTTTAAATACAATCATCCAGTCAGGTGTCGACTCCCTAGGGGGTGACATCACCAACACAGGCAACTGCTCCGCCTCCACATCATTTTCCTCCTCATACATGTCGACACACGCGTACCGACACACAGCACACACACCGGGAATGCTCTGATAGAGGACAGGACCCCACTTAGCCCTTTGGAGAGACAGAGGGAGAGTCTGCCAGCACACACCCAGCGCTATATATATATACAGGGATAACCTTATATAAGTGTTATTCCCTTATAGCTGCTGTTATTATCGTTATTTGCTGCCAAAAATGCCCCCCCTTCTCTTTTTTACCCTGATTCTGAAGCAGGACTGCAGGGGAGAGTCAGGGAGCCGTCCTTCCAGCGGAGCTGTGAGGGAAAATGGCGCTTGTGTGCTGAGGAGATAGGCTCCGCCCCTTCACGACGTCCTTATCTCCCGCTTTTTTGTGTAAAAATGGCAGGGGATTAAAATACATCCATATAGCCCAGGAGCTATATGTGATGTATTCTTTTTGCCACCTAAGGTATATACTGTTATATTGCGTCTCAGGGCGCTCCCCCCCAGCGCCCTGCACCCTCAGTGACCGGAGTGTGAAGTGTGCTGAGAGCAATGGCGCACAGCTGCGGTGCTGTGCGCTACCTTAGACTGAAGACAGGATGTCTTCTGCCGCCGATTTCACCGGACCTCTTCGTCTCTTCTGGCTCTGTAAGGGGGACGGCGGCGCGGCTCCGGTGACCCATCCAGGCTGAACCTGTGATCGTCCCTCTGGAGCTAATGTCCAGTAGCCTAAGAAACCCGATCCACTCTGCACTCAGGTGAGTCCGTTTCTTCTCCCCTTAGTCCCACGATGCAGTGAGCCTGTTGCCAGCAGGACTCACTGAAAATAAAAAAACCTAAACTAAACTTTTATTCTAAGCAGCTCTGGAGAGCCACCTAGATTGCACCCTTCTCGGCCGGGCACAAAAATCTAACTGAGGCTTGGAGGAGGGTCATAGGGGGAGGAGCCAGTGCACACCACCTGATCCTTAAGCTTTTATTTTGTGCCCTGTCTCCTGCGGAGCCGCTATTCCCCATTGTCCTTACGGAGTCCCAGCATCCACTAGGACATCAGAGAAATAGGGGCTGATGGCTCCTGATGTATGAGATACACCAGAGAGTGTGTGGGGAGGAGACTGGTCAGATCTCTGGGCTGGTACCACATAGTGACATGATGTGAGGGGGAGAGCAGGAGTATAATAGGGGCTGATGTCTCCTGATGTATAAGATACACCAGAGAGTGTGGGGAGGGGACTGGTCAGATCTCTGGGCTGGTAACACACAGTAACATGATGTGAGGAGGAGAGCAGGAGTATAATAGGGGCTGAAGGCTCCTCCACTGGGCAGATACATTTCCCTCATCAGTCTGTACTGACAGAGGTGGGTGTAGGATAAGATATTGCTGTAGTGACTGAGCAAGGAGAATATGTGACTCTTTTCTGTAATAAGTGTTTACTACTCACCTGTGCTGATATCTGTAGGGATCTCCTCCTCCTTACACTGCTGATCACCCCTCACATACGTCTCTTCTTCTCCCTCTATATCTTCTGCCTTTATATCAGTCACATGCGTCTCTTCTTCGACCTCTATATCTTCTGCCTTTATATCAGTCACATACGTCTCTTCTTCTCCCTCTATATCTTCTGCCTTTATATCAGTCACATACGTCTCTTCTTCTCCCTCTATATCTTCTGCCTTTATATCAGTCACATACGTCTCTTCTTCTCCCTCTATATCTTCTGCCTTTATATCAGTCACATACGTCTCTTTTTCTCCCTCTGTATCTTCTGCCTTTATATCAGTCACATACGTCTCTTCTTCTCCCTCTATATCTTCTGCCTTTATATCAGTCAGATACGTCTCTTCTTCTCCCTCTATATCTTCTGACTTTATACCAGTCACATACGTCTTTTCTTCTCCCTCTGTGTCTTCTGTTTTAATATCAGACAGACGTTCTACCTAAAAAAAATAAAAATTATAAAACCCCAAAAATTTATGGTAAGAACTTACTGAACATCTAAAGGATGATCAGTGGAAACAGGATGCACCTGAGCTCAATTTTGAGCTTCATGGCAAAGGCAGTGAATACTTATGTAAAACTTTTTTTCACGTTGTCATTATGGGGTAGTGAGTGTAGATATTGGAGGGAAAAAAGGAGATTTATGGTAAGAACTTACCTTTGTTAAATCTCTTTCTGCGAGGTACACTGGGCTCCACAAGGATTAACATCGGAGTGTAGAGTAGGATCTTGATCTGAGGCACCAACAGGCTCAAAGCTTTGACTGTTCCCAAGATGCACAGTGCCGCCTGCTCTATAACTCCACCTCCGTGCACAGGAGCTCAGTTTCGTTATCCAGCCCAATGCAGTAGCAGGTACTAGAGACGACAATCGCTCGTAGCCAATTACACCACATACGCATCACAGGAGAGAGTGTCAGCGGCTAATTCCACACCAACCCAAAGAAGGTAAGTGCATCAGGGTGGGCGCCCTGTGGAGCCCAGTGTACCTTGCAGAAAGAGATTTAACAACGGTAAGTTCTTACCATAAATCTTGTTTTCTGCTGCGCGGTACACTGGGCTCAACAGAGAATAACATCGGGGATGTCCTAAAGCAGTTCCTTATGGGAGGAGACGCATTGTAGCGGGCACAAGAACCCGGCGTCCAAAGGAAGCATCCTGGGAGGCGGATGTATCAAAGGCATAGAACCTTATGAATGTGTTCACTGAACACCACGTAGCCATCTTGCACAATTGTTCAAGGGTCGCACCACAGTGGGCCGCCCAAGAAGGTCCAACCGACCGAGTAGAATGGGCTTTAATGGTAGCAGGAGCCGGACGACCAGCCTGTACATAAGCATGTGCAATCACCATTCTAATCCATCTGGCCAGTATCTGCTTGGAAGAAGGCCAGCCACGTTTGTGAAAACCAAAAAGTACAAAAAGAGCATCAGACTTCCTAATGGAGGCAGTTCTCTTTACATAGATATGGAGAGCCTGTACCACATCCAAGACCACTCTTTGGAAGACAAGGGCCTTGAACGAGAAGGTCCGGTCGTTATGGAAGTAGAAGGGGACGATCTAGCGAGAGGCCCTGTAGATCAGAGAACCAGTGCCACCTGGGCCACGCCAGAGCGATTAGAAGTAGGTTACCTACTTCTTGCTTGAACTTCTGTATTCCTTTGGGCAGTAATGACACCAGAGGGAACACATACGGCAGCCGACAGTTCCATAGGATTGACAGAGCATCCACGAACGCTGCTTGAGGATCCCTTGTCCTTGCGCCGAAGACCGGAACCTTGTGATTGTGTCGTGACGCCATCAGGTCCACATCTGGAAGGCCCCACTTGTCCGCGAGAAGTTGAAACACTTCATGATGGAGGCTTCATTCTCCGGCGTGTACATCCTGACGACTGAGAAAGTTCGCTTCCCAGTTTAGGACCCCAGGAATGAACACTGCGGATATGGCTGGCAGATGGCGTTCTGCCCACTGAAGAATCCTTGATATTTCCCTCATTGCCATGCGGCTGCGAGTGCCGCCTTCATGATTGATGTACGCCACTGTGGTGACTTTGTACGATTGTACTTGAACAGGTCTGTCCTGTATCAGACGCTAGGCCATTGTTAACGCATTGAACACTGCCCGCAGTTCCAGAATATTTATTGGGAGTAGAGACTCCTCCTCTGTCCACCGACCCTGAAGGGAGTGTTGTTCCAACACCGCGCCCCAACCTCTCAGACTGGCATCCGTCGTCAGCAGGACCCAGTTGGATATCCAGAAGGGACGGCCCCTGCTCAATTGATGGTCCTGAAGCCACCAGCTCAGTGACAGGCGGACCTCTAGAGACAAGGAGATCATATGAGATCTGATCCAGTGAGGCAGGCCATCCCACTTGGACAGAATCAACTTCTGCAGAGGGCGAGAATTAAATTGAGCATACTCCACCATGTCGAAAGCCGACACCATGCACTTGCATTGCCGAATGTATCGACACTTGCGGACGAGATAGGAAGCTTCAAATCCTGTCCTGAAGTTTCAGGACCTTCTCCTGAGACACGAACAACCGCTGGTTGTGAGTGTCCAATAACGCTCCCAGGAACCAGGGATGATTTCTTGCAGTTGACTAGCCACCCGTGGGCTGTCATAACCTGGACAGTCAGATCTAGATGACACAGGAGAATTTCTGGGGAATTTGCCAGGATCAACAAATAGTCTAGGTACGTCAGAATCCTAACCCCTTGACGGCGGAGTGTAGCCATCATGACCGCCATCAAAGGGAGCCGTTGTCAAACCAAAGGGTAATGCCCGAAATTGGTAATGAAGGTTGCCCACTGCAAACCTTAGGTACTGCTGATGAGACACTGCAATAGGAATATGCAGGTAGGCATCCTGTATGTCCAGGGAGACCATATAATCCCCAGGCTCCTAGGCCAGAACAATAGAGCACAGAGTTTCCATACGAAACTTGTTCACCCGCACATACCTGTTCAAGGACTTCAGATTAAGAATGGACCTCGAGGACCCGTTCGGTTTCGGGACTAGAAACAGCGGTGAATAGTACCCCTTGCCTCTCTGAGCCAGAGGCACCTGTACTACCACTCCTGTGGTCAGGAGGGAATTTACCACCGAATGCAGAGTGTTTGCTTTTGCCGGGTCCAGAGGAACATATGTCAGGAAAAATCGATGAGGACGATTCTTGAAGGGCACGGCGTAACCTCGAGCGACAACTTCCCTTACCCAGGCATCGGAAGTGGTTTTAAACCATTCCGGGGCAAAACCTAGAAGTTGGCCCCCCACCCTGGGATCCTCCAGAGGGAGGCCCACCCCGTCATGCGGCAGGTTTGTCAGTTTTGGAAGCAGGCTGACGGGCAGCCCAGGCTCGCTTTGATCTGGGCTTTGCAGGTCTGGAAGCACGAGCTTGCTTTGGGTACGCCTGACCTTTTGCTTTACCTGGAGGACGAAAAGGGCAGAGGAAAAGTACTTTTAGCCTTCTGTGCGGAAGGAGCCGTACTAGGTAGGCAAGCTGTTTTAGCAGTAGCCAGATCATCCCCAATCTTATAGAGGTCTTCTCCAACGAGAATGTCTCCCTAGAAAGGAAGCACCTCCAGAGTTTTCTTGGAATCAATATTCACCAACCAGGATCTCAACCAAAGGATACGTCTGGCCAAGACGGACGTAGTAGCAGCCTTGGCCGCCAGCCCTCCGGCATCGGAGGCCGCCTCCTTAAGGTACAGAGAAGCCATGGGAATATATGAGAGACATTGTCGAGCATGCTCAGATGCGTTGGAAGTCAGCTCCGGCTCAAGCTCCTGAGCCCACGCCTCAACAGCTTCAGCAGCCCAACCTGCTGCAATGGTTGGCCTATGCACAGCCCCCGTTAGGGTATAAATCGCTTTTAAACAACTCTCCACACGTCTATATGTCGGTTCCTTCAGAGAGGCGACGGTAGTTACTGGCAGAGCAAAGGAAACTACAATGCGTGCCACATGAGAATCTACAGGCGGAGGAGTTTCCCAATTGTTACATAGCTCCGCAGAGAGAGGATAGCGAGCCATCAGTTTCTTATGTGGTGTGAATTTTGTTCCCGGGTTTTCCCAGGATTCCTGACGAATTTGAGCCAGGTGTTGAGAATGAGGTAAAAGTTGTTTAACCACCTTCTTACGTTTAAACCTATCCGGTTTCTTAGATACAGCCTCAGGCTCATCAGACACCTGAAGAATGAGCCTAATTGCCTCAATCAGATCAGGGACATCCAATAATGCCTTCCCTTCCCCATCAGCTAACAGAAGGACACCGGAGCCTCCGCTGTAGTTTTCCAGCAAACCAGGGCGCAGGAGTATACAGCGCCGCTGGGGGATTGATGGAGTTGCGGCAAAAGATGTCTATTTGACATACATAAAAGCTGCAGCCCTTGAAGTCTTCAAAATGTCTTCTTTTCTTCTGAAATTTAGCTTAGATAATGGGCTGGAGGAACAGCCCTCCTGTTGATTGCCTGCTTACTGAATGGTACCAGCTTACAAACTGAGCTCCTGTGCACGGGGTTATAGAGGAGGCGGCGCTGTGCATCTTGGGAACAGTCAAAGCTTTGAGCCTGTTGGTGCCTCAGATCAAGATCCTACTCTACACCCCGATGTTAATTCTTGTGGAGCCCAGTGTACCCCACAGCAGAAAACACTATAATGACATTTGCATACAGTCAGATTAAACTGATATGAAACAGTATAATATCAGTGTATAAGACACACAGCTCCTCTACAGATCATACAGTGACAGTCACTTTGGTATATTGGGGAGACCCTAAATCCCACCTACCTGATCCTCCTGTGGGATCCTGTGATTCTCCTCTGTACAATCCTGGGAATACAGAGGACGGGGACATCTCTCTGGGGTATCTCTGTTACTGGGTCCATCTGTAGGAGACACACAGTGACTGAGTACAGTGTATATATGTGATTATCAGGTGATGTATGTATATATAGGGGACCCCATACCTGCTCTCCCCTGTACAATACATGACAGTCTCCTCTTACCCAGTGATGTGAGGGTCCGGTGATTCTCCATCATCACGTCCTTGTACAGACCCCTGTGTTCCTCTATATACTCCTCCTCCTGCATGGAGACATAGACAGTGACATCCTGACACCTTATAGGAACCTGACACACACAGTGATACAGTCATCACCCAGACACATTCACTGGTGTTACTGTATAATGCCCCATTCCCAGCAGTCACCTCTCCAGTCATCACCCAGACACGTCCCCTGGTGTTACTGTATAATGTCCCATTCCCAGCAGTCACCTCTCCAGTCATCACCCAGACACGTCCCCTGGTGTTTCTGTATAATGTCCCATTCCCAGCAGTCACCCCTCCAGTCATCACCCAGACACATCCTCTGGTGTTACTGTATAATGTCCTATTCCCAGCAGTCACCTCTCCAGTCATCACCCAGACACATCCCCTGGTGTTACTGTATAATGTACCATTCCCAGCAGTCACCTCTCCAGTCATCACCCAGACACATCCCCTAGTGTTACTGTATAATGCCCCATTCCCAGCAGTGACCTCTCCAGTCATCACCCAGACATGTCCCCTGGTGTTACTGTATAATGCCCCATTCCCAGTAGTCACCTCTCCAGTCATCACCCAGACACATCCCCTGGTGTTACTTTATAATGCCCCATTCCCAGCAGCCACCTCTCCAGTCATCACCTAGACTGATCCCCTGGTGTTACGGTATAATGCCCCATTCCCAGCAGTCACCTCTCCAGTCATCACCCAGACACATCCCCCGGTGTTACTGTATAATGTCCCATTCCCAGCAGTCACCTCTCCAGTCATCACCCAGACACGTCCTGGTGTTACTGTATAATGCCCCATTCCCAGCAGTCACCTCTCCAGTCATCACCCAGACACATCCCCTGGTGTTACTGTATAACGTCCCATTCCCAGCAGCCACCTCTCCAGTCATCACCCAGACACATCCCCCGGTGTTACTGTATAATGTCCCATTCCCAGCAGTCACCTCTCCAGTTATCACCCAGACACATCCCCTGGTGTTACTGTATAATGCCCCATTCCCAGCAGTCACCTCTCCAGTCATTACCCAGACACATCCCCTGGTGTTACTGTATAATGCCCCATTCCCAGCAGTCACCTCTCCAGTCATCACCCAGACACGTCCCCTGGTGTTACTGTATAATGTCCCATTCCCAGCTGTCACCTCTCCAGTCATCACCCAGACACGTTCCCCTGGTGTTACTGTATAATGCCCCATTCCCTGCAGTCACCTCTCCAGTCATCACCCAGACACATCCCCTGGTGTTACTGTATAATGTCCCATTCCCAACAGTCACCTCTCCAGTCATCACCCAGACACCCCCCCCCCGGTGTTACTGTATAATGTCCCATTCCCAGCAGTCACCTGTCCAGTCATCACCCAGACACATCTCCTGGTGTTACTGTATAATGTCCCATTCCCAGCAGTCACCTCTCCAGTCATCACCCAGACACATCCCCTGGTGTTACTGTATAATGCCCCATTCCTTGCAGTCACCTCTCCAGTCATCACCCAGACACATCCCCTGGTGTTACTGTATAATGTCCCATTCCCAACAGTCACCTCTCCAGTCATCACCCAGACACATCCCCTGGTGTTACTGTATAATGCCCCATTCCCGGCAGTCACCTCTCCAGTCATCACCCAGACACGTCCCCTGGTGTTACTGTATAATGCCCCATTCCCGGCAGTCACCTCTCCAGTCATCAGCCAGACACGTTCCCCTGGTGTTACTGTATAATGCCCCATTCCCTGCAGTCACCTCTCCAGTCATCACCCAGACACATCCCCTGGTGTTACTGTATAATGTCCCATTCCCAACAGTCACCTCTCCAGTCATCACCCAGACACATCCCCTGGTGTTACTGTATAATGACACATTCCCAGCAGTCACCTCTCCAGTCATCACACAGACACATCCCCTGGTGTTACGGTATAATGTCCCATTCCCAGCAGTCACCTCTCCAGTCATCACCCAGACACATCCCGAGTGTTACTGTATAATGCCCCATTCCCAGCAGTCACCTCTCCAGTCATCACCCAGACATATCCCCTGGTGTTACTGTATAATGCCCCATTCCCAGCAGTCACCTCTCCAGTCATCACCCAGACACATCCCCCGTGTTACTGTATAATGTTCTATTCCTAGCAGTCACCTCTCCAGTCATCACCCAGACACATCCTCTGGTGTTACTGTATAATGACACATTCCCAGCAGTCACCTATCCAGTCATCACCCAGACACATCCCCCGGTGTTACTGTATAATGCCCTATTCCCAGCAGTCAAATCTACAGTCATCACCCAGACACATCCCCTGGTGTTACTGTATAATGCCCCATTCCCAGCAGTCACCTCTCCAGTCATTACCCAGACACATCCCCTGGTGTTACTGTATAATGCCCCATTCCCAGCAGTCACCTCTCCAGTCATCACCCAGACACGTCCCCTGGTGTTACTGTATAATGTCCCATTCCCAGCTGTCACCTCTCCAGTCATCACCCAGACACGTTCCCCTGGTGTTACTGTATAATGCCCCATTCCCTGCAGTCACCTCTCCAGTCATCACCCAGACACATCCCCTGGTGTTACTGTATAATGTCCCATTCCCAACAGTCACCTCTCCAGTCATCACCCAGACACATCCCCCGGTGTTACTGTATAATGTCCCATTCCCAGCAGTCACCTGTCCAGTCATCACCCAGACACATCTCCTGGTGTTACTGTATAATGTCCCATTCCCAGCAGTCACCTCTCCAGTCATCACCCAGACACATCCCCTGGTGTTACTGTATAATGCCCCATTCCTTGCAGTCACCTCTCCAGTCATCACCCAGACACATCCCCTGGTGTTACTGTATAATGTCCCATTCCCAAAAGTCACCTCTCCAGTCATCACCCAGACACATCCCCTGGTGTTACTGTATAATGCCCCATTCCCGGCAGTCACCTCTCCAGTCATCACCCAGACACGTCCCCTGGTGTTACTGTATAATGCCCCATTCCCGGCAGTCACCTCTCCAGTCATCACCCAGACACGTCCCCTGGTGTTACTGTATAATGCCTCATTCCCAGCAGTCGCCTCTCCAGTCATCACCAAGACACATCCCCCGGTGTTACTGTATAATGTCCCATTCCCAGCAGTCACCTCTCCAGTCATCACCCAGACACGTCCCCTGGTGTTACTGTATAATGTCCCATTCCCATCAGTCACCTCTCCAGTCATTATCCAGACACGTCCCCTGGTGTTACTGTATAATGTCCCATTCCCAGCAGTCACCTGTCCAGTCATCACCCAGACACATCTCCTGGTGTTACTGTATAATGTCCCATTCCCAGCAGTCACCTCTCCAGTCATCACCCAGACACATCCCCTGGTGTTACTGTATAATGCCCCATTCCCAGCAGTCACCTCTCCAGTCATCACCCAGACACGTCCCCTGGTGTTACTGTACAATGCCCCATTCCCAGCAGTCACCTCTCCAGTCATCACCCAGACACGTCCCCTGGAGTTACTGTATAATGCCTCATTCCCAGCAGTCACCTCTCCAGTCATCACCCAGACACATCCCCCGGTGTTACTGTATAATGTCCCATTCCCAGCAGTCACCTCTCCAGTCATCACCCAGACACATCCCCTGGTGTTACTGTATAATGCCCCATTCCCTGCAGTCACCTCTCCAGTCATCACCCAGACACATCCCCTGGTGTTACCGTATAATGTCCCATTCCCAACAGTCACCTCTCCAGTCATCACCCAGACACATCCCCTGGTGTTACTGTATAATGTCCCATTCCCGGCAGTCACCTCTCCAGTCATCACCCAGACACATCCCCTGGTGTTACTGTATAATGCCCCATTCCCAGCAGTCACCTCTCCAGTCATCACCCAGACACATCCCCTGGTGTTACTGTATAATGCCCCATTCCCAGCAGTCACCTCTCCAGTCATCACCCAGACACGTCCCCTGGTGTTACTGTATAATGCCTCATTCCCAGCAGTCACCTCTCCAGTCATCACCCAGACACATCCCCTGGTGTTACTGTATAATGCCCCATTCCCAGCAGTCACCTCTCCAGTCATCACCCAGACACATCCCCTGCTGTTACTGTATAATGCCCCATTCCCAGCAGTCACCTCTCCAGTCATCACCCAGACACATCCCCTGGTGTTACTGTACATTGCCCCATTCCCAGCAGTCACCTCTCCAGTTATCACCCAGACACATCCCCTGGTGTTACTGTATAATGTCCCATTCCCAGCAGTCACCTCTCCAGTTATCACCCAGACACATCCCCTGGTGTTACTGTACAATGCCCCATTCCCAGCAGTCACCTCTCCAGTCATCACCCAGACACATCCCCTGGTGTTACTGTATAATGTCTCATTCCCAGCAGTCACCTCTCCAGTCATCACCCAGACACATCCCCAGGTGTTACTGTATAATGTCCCATTCCCAGCAGTCACCTCTCCAGTCATCACCCAGACACATCCCCTGGTGTTACTGTATAATGCCCCATTCCCAGCAGTCACCTCTCCAGTCATCACCCAGACACATCCCCTGGTGTTACTGTATAATGCCCCATTCCCAGCAGTCACCTCTCCAGTCATCACCCAGACATATCCCCTGGTGCTACTGTATAATGCCCCATTCCCAGCAGTCACCGCTCCAGTCATCACCCAGACACATCCCCTGGTGTTACTGTATAATGTCCCATTCCCAGCAGTCACCTCTCCAGTCATCACCCAGACACGTCCCCTGGTGTTACTGTACATTGCCCCATTCCCAGCAGCCACCTCTCCAGTCATCACCCAGACACATCCCCTGGTGTTACTGTATAATGCCCCATTCCCAGCAGTCACCTCTCCAGTCATCACCCAGACACATCCCCTGGTGTAACTGTATAATGCCCCATTCCCGGCAGTCACCTCTCCAGCCATCACCCAGACACATCCCCTGGTGTTACTGTATAATGCCCCATTCCCAGCAGTCACCTCTCCAGTCATCACCCAGACACGTCCCCTGGTGTTACTGTATAATGCCCCATTCCCAGCGGTCACCTCTCCAGTCATCACCCAGACACATCCCCTGGTGTTACTGTATAATGTCCCATTCCCAGCAGTCACCTCTCCAGTCATCACCCAGACACGTCTCCTGGTGTTACTGTATAATGTCCCATTCCCAGCAGTCACCTCTCCAGTCATCACCCAGACACATCCCCCGGTGTTGCTGTATAATGTCACATTCCCAGCAGTCACCTCTCCAGTCATCACCCAGACACATCCCCTGGTGTTACTGTATAATGTCCCATTCCCAGCAGTCACCTCTCCAGTCATCACCCAGACACATCCCGAGTGTTACTGTATAATGCCCCATTCCCAGCAGTCACCTCTCCAGTCATCACCCAGACACATCCCCTGGTGTTACTGTATAATGCCCCATTCCCAGCAGTCACCTCTCCAGTCATCACCCAGACACATCCCCTGGTGTTACTGTATAATGACACATTCCCAGCAGTCACCTCTACAGTCATCACCCAGACACATCCCCTGGTGTTACTGTATAATGCCCCATTCCCAGCAGTCACCTCTCCAGTCATTACCCAGACACATCCCCTGGTGTTACTGTATAATGCCCCATTCCCAGCAGTCACCTCTCCAGTCATCACCCAGACACGTCCCCTGGTGTTACTGTATAATGTCCCATTCCCAGCTGTCACCTCTCCAGTCATCACCCAGACACGTTCCCCTGGTGTTACTGTATAATGCCCCATTCCCTGCAGTCACCTCTCCAGTCATCACCCAGACACATCCCCTGGTGTTACTGTATAATGTCCCATTCCCAACAGTCACCTCTCCAGTCATCACCCAGACACATCCCCCGGTGTTACTGTATAATGTCCCATTCCCAGCAGTCACCTGTCCAGTCATCACCCAGACACATCTCCTGGTGTTACTGTATAATGTCCCATTCCCAGCAGTCACCTCTCCAGTCATCACCCAGACACATCCCCTGGTGTTACTGTATAATGCCCCATTCCTTGCAGTCACCTCTCCAGTCATCACCCAGACACATCCCCTGGTGTTACTGTATAATGTCCCATTCCCAACAGTCACCTCTCCAGTCATCACCCAGACACATCCCCTGGTGTTACTGTATAATGCCCCATTCCCGGCAGTCACCTCTCCAGTCATCACCCAGACACGTCCCCTGGTGTTACTGTATAATGCCCCATTCCCGGCAGTCACCTCTCCAGTCATCACCCAGACACGTCCCCTGGTGTTACTGTATAATGCCCCATTCCCAGCAGTCACCTCTCCAGTCATCACCCAGACACATCCCCTGGTGTTACTGTATAATGCCCCATTCCCAGCAGTCACCTCTCCAGTCATCACCCAGACACGTCCCCTGGTGTTACTGTATAATGTCCCATTCCCAACAGTCACCTCTCCAGTCATCACCCAGACACATCCCCTGGTGTTACTGTATAATGCCCCATTCCCGGCAGTCACCTCTCCAGTCATCACCCAGACACGTCCCCTGGTGTTACTGTATAATGTCCCATTCCCAACAGTCACCTCTCCAGTCATCACCCAGACACATCCCCTGGTGTTACTGTATAATGCCCCATTCCCAGCAGTCACCTCTCCAGTCATCACCCAGACACATCCCCTGGTGTTACTGTATAATGCCCCATTCCCAGCAGTCACCTCTCCAGTCATCACCCAGACACGTCCCCTGGTGTTACTGTACAATGCCCCATTCCCAGCAGTCACCTCTCCAGTCATCACCCAGACACGTCCCCTGGTGTTACTGTATAATGCCTCATTCCCAGCAGTCACCTCTCCAGTCATCACCCAGACACATCCCCTGGTGTTACTGTATAATGCCCCATTCCCTGCAGTCACCTCTCCAGTCATCACCCAGACACATCCCCTGGTGTTACTGTATAATGTCCCATTCCCAACAGTCACCTCTCCAGTCATCACCCAGACACATCCCCTGGTGTTACTGTATAATGTCCCATTCCCGGCAGTCACCTCTCCAGTCATCACCCAGACACATCACCTGGTGTTACTGTATAATGCCCCATTCCCAGCAGTCACCTCTCCAGTCATCACCCAGACACGTCCCCTGGTGTTACTGTATAATGCCCCATTCCCAGCAGTCACCTCTCCAGTCATCACCCAGACACGTCCCCTGGTGTTACTGTATAATGCCTCATTCCCAGCAGTCACCTCTCCAGTCATCACCCAGACACATCCCCTGGTGTTACTGTATAATGCCCCATTCCCAGCAGTCACCTCTCCAGTCATCACCCAGACACATCCCCTGCTGTTACTGTATAATGCCCCATTCCCAGCAGTCACCTCTCCAGTCATCACCCAGACACATCCCCTGGTGTTACTGTACATTGCCCCATTCCCAGCAGTCACCTCTCCAGTTATCACCCAGACACATCCCCTGGTGTTACTGTATAATGTCCCATTCCCAGCAGTCACCTCTCCAGTTATCACCCAGACACATCCCCTGGTGTTACTGTACAATGCCCCATTCCCAGCAGTCACCTCTCCAGTCATCACCCAGACACATCCCCTGGTGTTACTGTATAATGTCTCATTCCCAGCAGTCACCTCTCCAGTCATCACCCAGACACATCCCCAGGTGTTACTGTATAATGTCCCATTCCCAGCAGTCACCTCTCCAGTCATCACCCAGACACATCCCCTGGTGTTACTGTATAATTTCCCCTTCCCAGCAGTCACCTCTCCAGTCATCACCCAGACACATCCCCTGGTGTTACTGTATAATGCCCCATTCCCAGCAGTCACCTCTCCAGTCATCACCCAGACATATCCCCTGGTGCTACTGTATAATGCCCCATTCCCAGCAGTCACCGCTCCAGTCATCACCCAGACACATCCCCTGGTGTTACTGTATAATGTCCCATTCCCAGCAGTCACCTCTCCAGTCATCACCCAGACACGTCCCCTGGTGTTACTGTACATTGCCCCATTCCCAGCAGCCACCTCTCCAGTCATCACCCAGACACATCCCCTGGTGTTACTGTATAATGCCCCATTCCCAGCAGTCACCTCTCCAGTCATCACCCAGACACATCCCCTGGTGTAACTGTATAATGCCCCATTCCCGGCAGTCACCTCTCCAGCCATCACCCAGACACATCCCCTGGTGTTACTGTATAATGCCCCATTCCCAGCAGTCACCTCTCCAGTCATCACCCAGACACGTCCCCTGGTGTTACTGTATAATGCCCCATTCCCAGCGGTCACCTCTCCAGTCATCACCCAGACACATCCCCTGGTGTTACTGTATAATGTCCCATTCCCAGCAGTCACCTCTCCAGTCATCACCCAGACACGTCTCCTGGTGTTACTGTATAATGTCCCATTCCCAGCAGTCACCTCTCCAGTCATCACCCAGACACATCCCCCGGTGTTGCTGTATAATGTCACATTCCCAGCAGTCACCTCTCCAGTCATCACCCAGACACATCCCCTGGTGTTACTGTATAATGTCCCATTCCCAGCAGTCACCTCTCCAGTCATCACCAAGACACGTCCCCCGGTATTACTGAATAATGTCCCATTCCCAGCAGTCACCTCTCCAGTCATCACCCAGACACATCCCCTGGTGTTACTGTATAATATCCCATTCCCAGCAGTCACCTCTCCAGTCATCACCCAGACATATCCCCTGGTGTTACTGTATAATGTCCCATTCCCAGCAGTCACCTCTCCAGTCATCACCCAGACACATCCCCCGGTGTTACTGTATAATATCCCATTCCCAGCAGTCACCTCTCCAGTCATCACCCAGACACGTCCCCTGGTGTTACTGTATAATGTCCCATTCCCAGCAGTCACCTCTCCAGTCATCATCCAGACACATCCCATGATGTTACTGTATAATGCCCCATTCCCAGCAGTCACCTCTCCAGTCATCACCCAGACACATCTGCCGGTGTTACCGTATAATGTCCCATTCCCAGCAGTCACCTCTCCAGTCATCACCCAGACACATCCCCTGGTGTTACTGTATAATGTCCCATTCCCAGCAGTCACCTCTCCAGTCATCACCCAGACACGTCCCCTGGTGTTACTGTATAATGTCCCATTCCCAGCAGTCACCTCTCCAGTCATCACCCAGACACGTCCCCTGGTGTTACTGTATAATGTCCCATTCCCAGCAGTCACCTCTCCAGTCATCACCCAGACACGTCCCCTGGTGTTACTGTATAATGTCCCATTCCCAGCAGTCACCTCTCCAGTCATCACACAGACACGTCCCCCGGTGTTACTGTATAATGCCCCATTCCCAGCAGTCACCTCTCCAGTCATCACCCAGACACATCCCCTGGTGTTACTGTATAATGTCCCATTCCCAGCAGTCACCTCTTCAGTCATCACCCAGACACATCCCCTGCTGTTACTGTATAATGTCCCATTCCCAGCAGTCACCTCTCCAGTCATCACCCAGACACATCCCCTGGTGTTACTGTATAATGCCCCATTCCCAGCAGTCACCTCTCCAGTCATCACCCAGACACATCCCCTGCTGTTACTGTATAATGCCCCATTCCCAGCAGTCACCTCTCCAGTCATCACCCAGACACATCCCCTGGTGTTACTGTACATTGCCCCATTCCCAGCAGTCACCTCTCCAGTTATCACCCAGACACATCCCCCGGTGTTACTGTATAATGTCCTATTCCCAGCAGTCACCTCTCCAGTTATCACCCAGACACATCCCCTGGTGTTACTGTATAATGTCTCATTCCCAGCAGTCACCTCTCCAGTCATCACCCAGACACATCCCCAGGTGTTACTGTATAATGTCCCATTCCCAGCAGTCACCTCTCCAGTCATCACCCAGACACATCCCCTGGTGTTACTGTATAATGTCCCATTCCCAGCAGTCACCTCTCCAGTCATCACCCAGACACATCCCCTGGTGTTACTGTATAATGCCCCATTCCCAGCAGTCACCTCTCCAGTCATCACCCAGACATATCCCCTGGTGTTACTGTATAATGCCCCATTCCCAGCAGTCACCGCTCCAGTCATCACCCAGACACATCCCCTGGTGTTACTGTATAATGTCCCATTCCCAGCAGTCACCTCTCCAGTCATCACCCAGACATGTCCCCCGATGTTACTGTATAATGTCCCATTCCCAGCAGTCACTTCTCCAGTCATCACCCAGACATGTCCCCTGGTGTTACAGTATAATGTCCCATTCCCAGCAGTCACCTCTCCAGTCATCACCCAGACACGTCCCCTGGTGTTACTGTACATTGCCCCATTCCCAGCAGCCACCTCTCCAGTCATCACCCAGACACATCCCCTGGTGTTACTGTATAATGCCCCATTCCCAGCAGAAACCTCTCCAGCCATCACCCAGACACATCCCCTGCTGTTACTGTATAATGCCCCATTCCCAGCAGTCACCTCTCCAGTCATCATCCAGACACATCCCATGATGTTACTGTATAATGCCCCATTCCCAGCAGTCACCTCTCCAGTCATCACCCAGACACATCCCCTGGTGTTACTGTATAATTTCCCATTCCCAGCAGTCACCTCTCCAGTCATCACCCAGACACATCCCCTGGTGTTACTGTATAATGTCCCATTCCCAGCAGTCACCTCTCCAGTCATCACCCAGACATGTCCCCCGATGTTACTGTATAATGTCCCATTCCCAGCAGTCACTTCTCCAGTCATCACCCAGACATGTCCCCTGGTGTTACTGTATAATGTCCCATTCCCAGCAGTCACCTCTCCAGTCATCACCCAGACACGTCCCCTGGTGTTACTGTACATTGCCCCATTCCCAGCAGCCACCTCTCCAGTCATCACCCAGACACATCCCCTGGTGTTACTGTATAATGCCCCATTCCCAGCAGAAACTTCTCCAGCCATCACCCAGACACATCCCCTGGTGTTACTGTATAATGCCCCATTCCCAGCAGTCACCTCTCCAGTCATCACCCAGACACGTCCCCTGGTGTTACTGTACATTGCCCCATTCCCAGCAGTCACCTCTCCAGTCATCACCCAGACACATCCCCCGGTGTTACTGTATAATGTCCCATTCCCAGCAGTCACCTCTCCAGTCATCACCCAGACACGTCCCCTGGTGTTACTGTATAATGTCCCATTCCCAGCAGTCACCTCTCCAGTCATCACCCAGACACATCCCCTGGTGTTACTGTATAATGCCCCATTCCCAGCAGTCACCTCTCCAGTCATCACCCAGACATATCCCCTGGTGTTACTGTATAATGCCCCATTCCCAGCAGTCACCGCTCCAGTCATCACCCAGACACATCCCCCGGTGTTACTGTATAATGTCCTATTCCCAGCAGTCACCTCTCCAGTTATCACCCAGACACATCCCCTGGTGTTACTGTATAATGTCTCATTCCCAGCAGTCACCTCTCCAGTCATCACCCAGACACATCCCCAGGTGTTACTGTATAATGTCCCATTCCCAGCAGTCACCTCTCCAGTCATCACCCAGACACATCCCCTGGTGTTACTGTATAATGTCCCATTCCCAGCAGTCACCTCTCCAGTCATCACCCAGACACATCCCCTGGTGTTACTGTATAATGCCCCATTCCCAGCAGTCACCTCTCCAGTCATCACCCAGACATATCCCCTGGTGTTACTGTATAATGCCCCATTCCCAGCAGTCACCGCTCCAGTCATCACCCAGACACATCCCCTGGTGTTACTGTATAATGTCCCATTCCCAGCAGTCACCTCTCCAGTCATCACCCAGACATGTCCCCCGATGTTACTGTATAATGTCCCATTCCCAGCAGTCACTTCTCCAGTCATCACCCAGACATGTCCCCTGGTGTTACTGTATAATGTCCCATTCCCAGCAGTCACCTCTCCAGTCATCACCCAGACACGTCCCCTGGTGTTACTGTACATTGCCCCATTCCCAGCAGCCACCTCTCCAGTCATCACCCAGACACATCCCCTGGTGTTACTGTATAATGCCCCATTCCCAGCAGAAACCTCTCCAGCCATCACCCAGACACATCCCCTGCTGTTACTGTATAATGCCCCATTCCCAGCAGTCACCTCTCCAGTCATCATCCAGACACATCCCATGATGTTACTGTATAATGCCCCATTCCCAGCAGTCACCTCTCCAGTCATCACCCAGACACATCCCCTGGTGTTACTGTATAATTTCCCATTCCCAGCAGTCACCTCTCCAGTCATCACCCAGACACATCCCCTGGTGTTACTGTATAATGTCCCATTCCCAGCAGTCACCTCTCCAGTCATCACCCAGACATGTCCCCCGATGTTACTGTATAATGTCCCATTCCCAGCAGTCACTTCTCCAGTCATCACCCAGACATGTCCCCTGGTGTTACTGTATAATGTCCCATTCCCAGCAGTCACCTCTCCAGTCATCACCCAGACACGTCCCCTGGTGTTACTGTACATTGCCCCATTCCCAGCAGCCACCTCTCCAGTCATCACCCAGACACATCCCCTGGTGTTACTGTATAATGCCCCATTCCCAGCAGTCACTTCTCCAGCCATCACCCAGACACATCCCCTGGTGTTACTGTATAATGCCCCATTCCCAGCAGTCACCTCTCCAGTCATCACCCAGACACGTCCCCTGGTGTTACTGTACATTGCCCCATTCCCAGCAGTCACCTCTCCAGTCATCACCCAGACACATCCCCCGGTGTTACTGTATAATGTCCCATTCCCAGCAGTCACCTCTCCAGTCATCACCCAGACACGTCCCCTGGTGTTACTGTATAATGTCCCATTCCCAGCAGTCACCTCTCCAGTCATCACCCAGACACATCCCCTGGTGTTACTGTATAATGCCCCATTCCCAGCAGTCACCTCTCCAGTCATCACCCAGACATATCCCCTGGTGTTACTGTATAATGCCCCATTCCCAGCAGTCACCGCTCCAGTCATCACCCAGACACATCCCCTGGTGTTACTGTATAATGGCCCTCATTCCGAGTTGTTCGCTCGGTATTTTTCATCGCATCGCAGTGAAAATCCGCTTAGTACGCATGCGCAATGTTCGCACTGCGACTGCGCCAAGTAACTTTACTATGAAGAAAGTATTTTTACTCACGGCTTTTTCTTCGCTCCGGCGATCGTAATGTGATTGACAGGAAATGGGTGTTACTGGGCGGATACACGGCGTTTCAGGGGCGTGTGGCTGAAAACGCTACCGTTTCCGGAAAAAACGCAGGAGTGGCCGGGGAAACGGTGGGAGTGCCTGGGCGAACGCTGGGTGTGTTTGTGACGTCAACCAGGAACGACAAGCACTGAAATGATCGCACAGGCAGAGTAAGTCTGGAGCTACTCTGAAACTGCTAACTCGTTTGTAATCGCAATATTGCGCGTACGTCGGTCGCAATTTTAAGAAGCTAAGATTCACTCCCAGTAGGCGGCGGCTTAGCGTGTGTAACTCTGCTACATTCGCCTTGCGAGCGAACAACTCGGAATGAGGGCCAATGTCCCATTCCCAGCAGTCACCTCTCCAGTCATCACCCAGACATGTCCCCCGATGTTACTGTATAATGTCCCATTCCCAGCAGTCACCGCTCCAGTCATCACCCAGACACATCCCCTGGTGTTACTGTATAATGCCCCATTCCCAGCAGTCACCTCTCCAGCCATCACCCAGACACATCCCCTGGTGTTACTGTATAATGCCCCATTCCCAGCAGTCACCTCTCCAGTCATCACCCAGACACATCCCCTGGTGTTACTGTATAATGCCCCATTCCCAGCAGTCACCTCTCCAGTCATCACCCAGACATGTCCCCCGGTGTTACTGTATAATGTCCCACTCCCAGCAGTCACCTCTCCAGTCATCACCCAGACATATCCCCTGGTGTTACTGTATAATGCCCCATTCCCAGCAGTCACCGCTCCAGTCATCACCCAGACACATCCCCTGGTGTTACTGTATAATGTCCCATTCCCAGCAGTCACCTCTCCAGTCATCACCCAGACACGTCCCCTGGTGTTACTGTATAATGCCCCATTCCCAGCAGTCACCTCTCCAGCCATCACCCAGACACATCCCCTGGTGTTACTGTATAATGCCCCATTCCCAGCAGTCACCTCTCCAGTCATCACCCAGACACATCCCCTGGTGTTACTGTATAATGCCCCATTCCCAGCAGTCACCTCTCCAGCAGCTGATTGATCTTGTTGGTGAGTTTATATGGAGTGCTGCTCTACTCTGTGTTCTGGATTGGGAGTGGATCTGCCAGCAGGTACTGCTTACACATACAAAACAAAAGGTACAAATTAGAAAAGTGGGCATGGCCACAGGTAAAGGGGGCGTGGTCACCCCCCTTTTCCTATACTTTCAATGGAAGTTTGGCGAGCCATGGTACTGGCCACCCTGGGCTGAGGCACCAGTACGTTTCTTTTATTCGTGAAGTGAAGTGAGCAGGAGAGGAGGGGATGGGAGGAGAGGAGGGGATGGTAGGCATGCAGGGGGCAGCAGAGGAGGGGGGGATGTGAGGCAGGCAGGGGGTAGCAGAGGAGGGGGGGATGGGAGACAGGCAGGGGGCCGCAGAGGGGAGGACTATGGGTAACAGGCAGGGTGCTGCAGGGAAGGGGGGTATGGGAGGCAGGCGGGGGCGGCAGGGGAGGGGGGTATGGGAGACAGGAAGGGGGCGAGAGGGGGGGGGGGGACTAAGGCTGACCGGCCGGGGGCAGCAGGGAAGGGGGGTACGAGAGGCAGGCAGGGGGCAGCAAGAAAGGGGGGTATGAGAGGCAGGCAGGGAGCAGCAGGGAAGGGGGGGTATGGGAGGCAGGCGGGGGCAGCAGAGGAGGGGACTATGGGGGACAGGCAGGGGGCAGCAAGGAAGGGGTTATGGGAGGCAGGCGGGGGCAGCAGAGAAGGGGGGTATGGGAGGCTGGCAGGGGGGCAGCAGAGTAGGGGACTATAGGTGACAGGCAGGGGGAAGCAGAGGAGGGGGGTATGGGAGGCAGGCAGGGAACAGCAGAGAAGGGGGGGTATGGGAGGCAGGCGGGGGCAGCAGAGGGAGGACTATGGGTGACAGGCAGGGG
Source organism: Pseudophryne corroboree (assembly GCF_028390025.1). NCBI lineage: Eukaryota > Metazoa > Chordata > Amphibia > Anura > Myobatrachidae > Pseudophryne > Pseudophryne corroboree. Next base: position 130,044 of record NW_026967683.1, on the reverse strand, counting down.
GACGCAGGGAAGGGGATATGGGAGGCAGGCAGGGGGCAGTGGAGAAGGGGGGTATGGGAGGCAGGCAGGGGGCAGCAGAGGGGATACTATGGGTGACAGGCAGGGGGCAACAGGGTAGGGGGGTATGGGAGGCAGGGGGCAGCAGGGAAGGGGGGAATGTGAGGCAGGCAAGAGGCAGCAGGGAAGGGGGGTATGGAAGGCAGCCAGGGGGCAGCAGAGAAGGGGGGTATGGGAGGCAGGCAGGGGGCAGCAGAGGGGAGACTATGGGTGACAGGCAGGGGGCAACAGGGAAGGGGGGTATGGGAGGCAGGGGGCAGCAGGGAAGGGGGGTATGCGAGGTAGGCAGGAGGCAGCAGGGAAGGGGGGTATGGGAGGCAGGCAGGGGGCAGCAGGGTAGGGGGGTATGGGAGGCAGGCAGGGGGCAGCAGGGAAGGGGGGAATGTGAGGCAGACAGGAGGCAGCAGGGAAGGGGGGTATGGAAGGCAGGCAGGGGGCAGCAGAGAAGGGGGGTATGGGAGGCAGGCAGGGGGCAGCAGAGGGGAGACTATGGGTGACAGGCAGGGGGCAACAGGGAAGGGGGTATGGGAGGCAGGGGTCAGCAGGGAAGGGGGGTATGCGAGGTAGGCAGGAGGTAGCAGGGAAGGGGGGTATGGGAGGCAGGCAGGGGGCAGCAGGGTATGGGGGTATGGGAGGCAGGGGGCAGCAGGGAAGGGGGGAATGTGAGGCAGGCAGGAGGCAGCAGGGAAGGGGGGTATGAGAGGCAGGCAGGGGGCAGCAGGGAAGGGGGGTATGAGAGGCAGGCAGGGGGCAGCATGGAAGGGGGTATGAGAAGCAGGCAGGGGGCAGTAGGAAAGAGGCATATGGGAGGCAGGCAGGGGGCAGCAGGGTAGGGGAGTATGGGAGACAGGCAGGAGGCAGCAGGGAAGGGGGGTATGAAAGGCAGGGGGCAGCAGGGAAGGGGGTATGAGAGGCAGGCAGGGGGCAGCAGGGAAGGGGGTATGAGAGGCAGGCAGGGGGCAGCAGGGAAGGGGGTATGAGAGGTAGGGGGCAGTAGGAAAGGGGCATATGGGAGGCAGGCAGGGGGCAGCAGAGGGGGGACTATGGGTGACAGGCAGGGGGCAGCAGAGGAGGGGGTATGGGAGGCAGGCAGGGGGCAGCAGAGGGAGGACTATGGGTGACAGGCAGGGGGACGCAGGGAAGGGGATATGGGAGGCAGGCAGGGGGCAGTGGAGAAGGGGGGTATGGGAGGCAGGCAGGGGGCAGCAGAGGGGATACTATGGGTGACAGGCAGGGGGCAACAGGGTAGGGGGGTATGGGAGGCAGGGGGCAGCAGGGAAGGGGGGAATGTGAGGCAGGCAGGAGGCAGCAGGGAAGGGGGGTATGGAAGGCAGGCAGGGGGCAGCAGAGAAGGGGGGTATGGGAGGCAGGCAGGGGGCAGCAGAGGGGAGACTATGGGTGACAGGCAGGGGGCAACAGGGAAGGGGGGTATGGGAGGCAGGGGGCAGCAGGGAAGGGGGGTATGCGAGGTAGGCAGGAGGCAGCAGGGAAGGGGGGTATGGGAGGCAGGCAGGGGGCAGCAGGGTAGGGGGGTATGGGAGGCAGGGGGCAGCAGGGAAGGGGGGAATGTGAGGCAGACAGGAGGCAGCAGGGAAGGGGGGTATGGAAGGCAGGCAGGGGGCAGCAGAGAAGGGGGGTATGGGAGGCAGGCAGGGGGCAGCAGAGGGGAGACTATGGGTGACAGGCAGGGGGCAACAGGGAAGGGGGTATGGGAGGCAGGGGGCAGCAGGGAAGGGGGGTATGCGAGGTAGGCAGGAGGCAGCAGGGATGGGGGGTATGGGAGGCAGGCAGGGGGCAGCAGGGTAGGGGGGAATGTGAGGCAGGCAGGAGGCAGCAGGGAAGGGGGGTATGAGAGGCAGGCAGGGGGCAGCAGGGAAGGGGGGTATGAGAGGCAGGCAGGGGGCAGCAGGGAAGGGGGTATGAGAGGCAGGCAGGGGGCAGTAGGAAAGGGGCATATGGGAGGCAGGCAGGGGGCAGCAGGGTAGGGGAGTATGGGAGACAGGCAGGAGGCAGCAGGGAAGGGGGGTATGAAAGGCAGGGGGCAGCAGGGAAGGGGGTATGAGAGGCAGGCAGGGGGCAGCAGGGAAGGGGGTATGAGAGGCAGGCAGGGGGCAGCAGGGAAGGGGGTATGAGAGGCAGGCAGGGGGCAGTAGGAAAGGGGCATATGGGAGGCAGGCAGGGGGCAGCAGGGTAGGGGGGTATGGGAGACAGGCAGGGGGCAGCAGAGGAGCGGGTATGGGAGGCAGGCAGGGGGCAGCAGAGGGGGGACTATGGGTGACAGGCAGGGGGCAGCAGGGAAGGGGGGTATGACAGGCAGGGGGCAGCAGGGAAGGGGGGTATGGGAGGCTGGCAGGGGGCAGTAGGAAAGGGGGGTATGGGTGGCAGGCAGGGGGCAGCAGGGAAGGGGGGTATGGGAGGCTGGCAGGGGGCAGTAGGGTAGGGGGGTATGGGAGGCAGGGGGCAGCAGGGAAGGGGGGAATGTGAGGCAGGCAGGAGGCAGCAGGGAAGGGGGGTATGAGAGGCAGGCAGGGGGCAGCAGGGAAGGGGGGTATGAGAGGCAGGCAGGGGGCAGCAGGGAAGGGGGTATGAGAGGCAGGCAGGGGGCAGTAGGAAAGGGGCATATGGGAGGCAGGCAGGGGGCAGCAGGGTAGGGGAGTATGGGAGACAGGCAGGAGGCAGCAGGGAAGGGGGGTATGAAAGGCAGGGGGCAGCAGGGAAGAGGGTATGAGAGGCAGGCAGGGGGCAGCAGGGAAGGGGGTATGAGAGGCAGGCAGGGGGCAGCAGGGAAGGGGGTATGAGAGGCAGGCAGGGGGCAGCAGGGAAGGGGGTATGAGAGGCAGGCAGGGGGCAGTAGGAAAGGGGCATATGGGAGGCAGGCAGGGGGCAGCAGGGTAGGGGAGTATGGGAGACAGGCAGGGGGCAGCAGAGGAGGGGGTATGGGTGACAGGCAGGGGGCAGCAGGGAAGGGGGGTATGACAGGCAGGGGGCAGCAGGGAAGGGGGGTATGGGAGGCTGGCAGGGGGCAGTAGGAAAGGGGGGTATGGGTGACAGGCAGGAGGCAGCAGGGAAGGGGGGTATGAAAGGCAGGGGGCAGCAGGGAAGGGGGTATGAGAGGCAGGCAGGGGGCAGCAGGGAAGGGGGTATGAGAGGCAGGCAGGGGCAGCAGGGAAGGGGGTATGAGAGGCAGGCAGGGGGCAGCAGGGAAGGGGGTATGAGAGGCAGGCAGGGGGCAGCAGGGAAGGGGGTATGAGAGGCAGGCAGGGGGCAGTAGGAAAGGGGCATATGGGAGGCAGGCAGGGGGCAGCAGGGTAGGGGAGTATGGGAGACAGGCAGGGGGCAGCAGAGGAGGGGGTATGAGTGACAGGCAGGGGGCAGCAGGGAAGGGGGGTATGGGAGGCAGGCAGGGGGCAGCAGGGGAGGGGGGTATGGGTGACAGGCAGGGGGCAGCAGGGGAGGGGGGGGCATTACCTGAAGGAGGCGGCAGCAGATGAGACCGGGGGCGGAGCTGTGTACAGGAAGTGGGCGGGGCAGTATTTCCGGGACACAGTCTGCATAGCGCATGGGATTATGGGTAGGGACAGCCGCAGTAACTCAGCAACCACGAACCCACTCTCTCGCCATAGGCCGTAGATTCCTATCACTCATCATTTAGCCCCGCCCATTCTACCGTTCATAGGCTGAAGCTCCCGTCTCTCAGACCCGGACGCTTTTATTTCAATAGGCCGTAACCCCGCCCACTATGCCGCCCATAGGCAGCATTAACCCGTCACTCAGCCAGCCCCGCCCATGTCTCCCGCCACTGGTCGAACGTACCCGTCACTCATTCTCAGTCTCCCGCCCATAGCTCGCTGCCCCGCCCACTATCCCTCCCATTGGCTGCAAATCAATGCCCGCCCTCATTTGCCTCCCGCCCTGCGGTCACTGTATACATTATTATCTGCCGCTCACACAGACTAAGCCAAGATGGCGGCGCCCATAGGGAGCCAGCAACATGGCGCCTGCCCCCTCCTGATGCTGTCCTGTGTGTGTATGATGTGTACAGATCCCCTGTCTGTGTGGAGTGTGTATGTGCTCCCCAGGTGGGGACCCTGACAGCGCACATGTTACACTTACCTCCTGCTTTTACTCAGGTGTACTAACTACTGGCTGTAAAGGATCCAATGGTGGAGATAAGTACATTGTGATACTGAGGAGGAGGACTGGAGTAATGTAACCAGAATTGTACACAAGTGAGGCACATGAGGCACCATGCAGTGTGAGATGCCTCATACATCCAAACTAAATACACCATGCAGCGCAAAATGCCTCATACATCCAACCTCAATACACATTGCAGTGTGAGATGCCTCATAGATGTAGAGTCAATAAACCTTGCAGTGTGAGATGCCTCATACATTCAGCCCAATACACCTTGCAGTGTGAGATGCCTCATAGATGTAGAGTCAATAAACCTTGCAGTGTGAGATGCCTCAATACACCATGCAGTGTTTGATGCCTTATATATCAAGCCTCAATACACTAAGCATTGTGAGATGCCTCATACATCTAGCCTCAATACACCTTGCAGTGTGAGATGCCTCATACATCTAGCCTCAATACACCTTGCAGCGTGAGATGCCTCATACATCCAGCCTCAATACACCTTGCAGTGTGAGATGCCTCATAGATGTAGAGTCAACAAACCTTGCAGTGGGTAATGCCTCGTACATCCAGCCCAATACACATTGCAGTGTGAGATGCCTCATACATCTAGCTTCAATACACCATGCAGTGTGATATGCCTCAATACACCATGCATTGTGAGATGCCTCATAAAACTAGCCTCAATACACCTTGCAGTGTGAGATGCTTCATACATCCAGCCTCAATACGTAATACAGGATTAGATGCCTCATACATCCTGCCTCAATACGCCATACAGCTCGAGATGCCTCATACATTTAGCCTCAATAGATCATGCAGCACTAGATACCTCATACATCCAGCCTAAAAAAAAAACCATGCAGCGCGAAATGCCTCATACATCCAAACTAAATACACCATGCAGTGTGAGATGCCTCGTACATCCAGCCTCAATACGTCATGCAGCACGAGATGCCTCATACGTCCAGCCTCAATACACCTTGCAGTGTGAGATGCCTCATACATCTAGCCGCAATACACATTGCAGTGTGAGATGCCTCATAGATGTAGAGTCAATAAACCTTGCAGTGGGATGTGCCACATACATTCAGCCCAATACACCTTGCAGTGTGAGATGCCTCATAGATGTAGAGTCAATAAACCTTGCAGTGTGAGATGCCTCAATACACCATGCAGTGTTTGATGCCTTATATATCAAGCCTCAATACACTAAGCATTGTGAGATGCCTCATACATCTAGCCTCAATACACCTTGCAGTGTGAGATGCCTCATACATCTAGCCTCAATACACCTTGCAGCGTGAGATGCCTCATACATCCAGCCTCAATACACCTTGCAGTGTGAGATGCCTCATAGATGTAGAGTCAACAAACCTTGCAGTGGGTAATGCCTCGTACATCCAGCCCAATACACATTGCAGTGTGAGATGCCTCATACATCTAGCTTCAATACACCATGTAGTGTGATATGCCTCAATACACCATGCATTGTGAGATGCCTCATAAAACTAGCCTCAATACACCTTGCAGTGTGAGATGCTTCATACATCCAGCCTCAATACGTAATACAGGATTAGATGCCTCATACATCCTGCCTCAATACGCCATACAGCTCGAGATGCCTCATACATTTAGCCTCAATAGATCATGCAGCACTAGATACCTCATACATCCAGCCTAAAAAAAAAACCATGCAGCGCGAAATGCCTCATACATCCAAACTAAATACACCATGCAGTGTGAGATGCCTCGTACATCCAGCCTCAATACGTCATGCAGCACGAGATGCCTCATACGTCCAGCCTCAATACACCTTGCAGTGTGAGATGCCTCATACATCTAGCCGCAATACACATTGCAGTGTGAGATGCCTCATAGATGTAGAGTCAATAAACCTTGCAGTGGGATGTGCCACATACATTCAGCCCAATACACCTTGCAGTGTGAGATGCCTCAATACACCATGCAGTGTTTGATGACTTATATATCAAGCCTCAATACACTAAGCATTGTGAGATGCCTCATACATCTAGCCTCAATACACCTTGCAGTGTGAGATACCTCATACATCCAGCCTTAATACACAATGCAGTGGGAGATGCTTCATACACCCAGCCTCAATACGCCATGCAGCGCAAGATGCCTCATACATCTAGCCTCAATACACCATGTAGCATGAGATGCCTCATACATCCAGCCTCAATACACCTTGCAGAGTGAGATGCCTCATACATCCAGCCTCAATACACCTTGCAGTGTGAGATACCTCATACATCTAGCCTCAATAGATCATGCAGCACTAGATACCTCATACATCCAGCCTAAAAAAAACATGCAGCGCGAGATGCCTCATACATCCAGCCTCAATACACCTTGCAGTGTGGGATGCCTCATACATCTAGGCTCAATTCACCTTGCAGTGTGAGATGCCTCATACACCCAGCCTCAATACACCTTGCAGTGTGAGATGCCTCATACATTTAGCCTCAATACCCCTTGCAGTGTGAGATGCCTCATACATCCAGCATCAATACACCATGCAGTGTGAGATGCCTCATACATCCAAGCTCAATACACCATGCAGTGTCAAATGCCTCATACATCTAGCATCAATACACCTTGCAGTGCGAGATGCCTCATACATCCAGCCTCAATACCTCATGTCTACTTTGTTTAACCGAGTCTGTATACGAAGCACAATGTGACCAGTATGCACCAGGAGACTGTTCTGAGTAATGTGATATATGACACCTGTATACTGTGTGTGACTGAGGCTGTATACGGAGCACAATGTGACTAGGACGCACCAGGAGACTGCGATGAGTAATGTGATATATGACACCTGTATACTGTGTGTGACTGAGGCTGTATACAGAGCACAGTGTGACTAGGACGCACCAGGAGACTGCGATGAGTAATGTGATATATGACACCTGTATACTGTGTGTGATGAGGTTGTATACGGAGCACAGTGTGACTAGGACGCACCAGGAGACTGTGCTGAGTAATGTGATATACGACACCTGTATACTGTGTGTGACTGAGGCTGTATACGGAGCACAGTGTGACTAGGACGCACCAGGAGACTGCGCTGAGTAATGTGATATATGACACCTGTATACTGTGTGTGACTGAGGCTGTATACGGAGCACAATGTGACTAGGACGCACCAGGAGACTGCGCTGAGTAATGTGATATATGACACCTGTATACCGTGTGACTGAGGCTGTATACGGAGCACAATGTGACTAGGATGCACCAGGAGACTGCGCTGAGTAATGTGATATATGACACCTGTATACTGTGTGTGACTGAGGCTGTATACAGAGCACAATGTGACTAGGACGCACCAGGATACTGCGCTGAGTAATGTGATGTATGACACCTGTATACTGTGTGTGACTGAGGCTGTATACGGAGCACAATGTGACTAGGACGCACCAGGAGACTGCGCTGAGTAATGTGATCTATGACACCTGTATACTGTGTGTAACTGAGGCTGTATACGGAGCACAATGTGACTAGGACGCACCAGGAGTCTGCGCTGAGTAATGTGATATATGACACCTGTATACTGTGTGTGACTGAGGCTGTATACGGAGCACAATGTGACTAGAACGCACCAGGAGACTGTGCTGAGTAATGTGATATATGACACCTGTATACTGTGTGTGACTGAGGCTGTATACGGAGCACAATGTGACTAGAACGCACCAGGAGACTGCGCTGAGTAATGTAATATATGATACCTGTATACTGTGTGTGTGACTGAGTTTGTATACAGAGCACACACGGGAGGTCATTCAGGCACGTGGAGGCCACACACACTACTGAGCCTCATTTTGACTTGTTTTAAGGACATTACATCAAAGTTGGATCAGCCTGTAGTGCGTTTTTCTACTTTAATTTTGAGTGTGACTCCAAATCCAGACCTCCATGGGTTAATAAATTTGATTTCCATTGATCATTTTTGTGTGATTTTGTTGTCAGCACATTCCACCATGTAAAAGTATTTAATAAGAATATTTCATTCATTCATATCTAGGATGTGTTATTTTAGTGTTCCCTTTATTTTTTTGAGCAGTGTATATTACTAATGAAACAAATAGTGCGCAAGAAGTGGTTTAGAGAAATGTGCTGCTCAAACCCAGCTAATTGGATTAGCGGGATCAAAGAGTAGATTGTTGAAATATTGATTTTTTTTAATTAAAAATAGTTGGCTTAGCAATTTGCATATATCTGTATTTTAAGATGCTGTTTTGTTTCCTTTAAGCTTTAAAGAAGTCTGTAAACTCAAAGATGCGTTTAAGAAACTACAGAAGAGCTTGGAAAGAAGGAGCCATGGGCAGTCTACCTTAATGGATATGATGTGAACGCTTCTTTACCTTCCGTGGGATAGAGAGACAAGCACGATCCTATGGGAATATAACCTTTAGCACCATTATAGCTAGACTGTTGAAGGGACAGACAATTGAAGGGACTTGATAGTAGGAGGCTTATCTCCGACAGAACCGAGTAAGTCTTCCTAGGTGGGGGAGCTGTGGAAGGAAGGTATGTAGACTTACCCGCCGCAGCCTTGGATATCCATGCATCCAGTTCATCTCCAAACAGGGCCTCACCTGTGAATGGTAGGCTTTCCACACCTTTTCTGGAATCCACATCCGCCGTCCACTGACGTAGCCATAAGCCCCTGCGTGCTGACGCTGCCATGGCCGTGGTGTGTGCATTTAGCAAGCCTAGCTCTTTTATGGTCTCAACCATAAAACTTGCACAGTCGTGTATATAGTGTAAGAGTAAAAGAATCTCCTCCTTGGGTAAAGAATTTAAACCCTTCAGTAGGTTACCTGACCATTTTGCAATGGCTCTTGTGAGCCAAGCACAAGCTATAGTAGGTCTCTGGGCTACTCCCGCAGCTGTGTACATAGATTTGAGAGTGCTCTCAATCTTGCGGTCAGCCGCGTCTTTTAAGGAGGCGCTTTTGTGGACAAATGGCAGGGGTATGAGACGTTGGCATGGGACTTGAATCTCTATTCATCAGGTCATTCATAGACTGTCTTAACTGTTGCATCTCTTTCTCTGTATGGGACAATTAGAAATATAAACGTTATGGTAAGAACTTACCGTTGATAACGTGATTTCTCTTATGTCCACAGGTATCCACAGGATAACATTGGGATATTGTCGAGCGACAGCGAAAATGGCACCAACACGGTCACAAGCTTTCTGGCCTCCCAGGATGCATTGGGGCCTCCACTATATAGTCCCGCCCACTGACTCAGTCAGATCAGTTCTTTCCACAGCGATTATAGGCAGGAACATTAGGTAGAGACCTGTACAGGCGATAAGAACACACATGCACACCCTTCCATACAAGAAGGAAGAGGTTTTTAGTGTTTGTCTAGATCCTCAAATCAGATGCGTCAGGGTGGGATCCCTGTGGATACCTGTGGACATAAGAGAAATCACGTTATCAACGGTAAGTTCTTACCATAACGTTTATTTCTCTGGCTGGGTCCACAGGATTATCCACAGGATAACATTGGGATTCCCAAAGCCATTTTAGTGGTGGGGACGCTCCTGATTACACAGGAGGACCTTTCGCCCGAAGTCTGCGTCATGAGAGGCAAAAGTATCCAAGGCATAATGTCTAATGAATGTGTTTATAGAAGACCATGTGGCTGCCTTACATATCTGTTCTGCTGATGCACCCTGTTGTGCTGCCCAAGAAGGACCTACCTTACGTGTAGAGTTTGCAGAGACATTAGCCGGAATAGGGAGATCTGCATGAGAATAAGCTTCTGATATTACCATTCGGAGCCATCTCGCCAGCGTCTGTTTACTAGCAGGCCAACCTCTTCTATGGAATCTGTAGAGGATGAAGAGGGAATCTGTTTTCCTGATGGCACTAGTACGATCTATGTAGATTTTTAAAGACCGGACCACGTCCAGTGACGCTTCTCCCGCAGATAGTCCCGATACCTGAAAAGCTGGGACTACAATCTCTTCATTCAGGTGAAACTTTGACACCACCTTTGGAAGATAACTAGATCTCGTTCTGAGAACTGCTCTGTCTGGAAAAAACTTAGGAAAGGAGACTTACATGATAATGCTCCTAAATCTGACACTCTTCTGGCTGACGCCATTGCCAGTAAAAAAAGAACTTTAACCGTTAACCACTTAAGATCCGCTCTATCAAGTGGTTCAAACAAAGGACCCTGGAGAAATTTAAGAACTAAATTCAAATCCCAGGGAGCTGCAGGAGGAACAAATGGAGGTTGAATATGTACTACTCCTTGGAAAAATGTACGTACATCCTGTAGGTCAGCAATCTTCTGCTGAAACCATACAGTCAATGCTGAGACTTGCACCCTCAAGGAAGCAACCTTCAATCCCTTATCCAATCCTGGCTGCAGAAAATCCAAAATTCTAGCTACTTTAAAAGCCCTTGGATTGTAATTTTTTCCAGAACACCAATGAATATAGGCTTGCCATATTCTATGATATACACGGGCCGAAGAAGGCTTTCTTGCTTTGAAAATCCTTTAGCCTCTAAGATAGAGGTTTCAACAGCCACGCCGTCAAAGACAGGCGATCCAGATGACTGTGACAACAAGGACCCTGCATTAACAGATCTGGACGTTGAGGGAGCAGTATCGGTGCTTCCACGGACATTCTCAACAGATCTTTGTACAAATGCCTTCTTGGCCAAGCTGGAGCTATTAGAATGATCGCTCCTTTTGCCTGTTTTATCTTTCTCACTACTCTGGGTAACAGAGATATTGGAGGGAACAGATATGCCAGCTGAAACCTCCATTCTACTGAAAGTGCGTCTACCAGGACTGCTCCTGGGTCCCTTGTTCTTGATCCGTACCTCGGAACTTTGTTGTTTAGACGAGACACCATAAGGTCTATCTCCGGTAGACCCCATCTGTTCACCAGTGTCTGAAACACTTCTGGGTGTAGTGCCCATTCGGTTTCCTGAATGGTGTGCCGACTGAGAAAATCCGCTTCCCAATTTAGTACACCCGGGACAAATACTGCTGACAATGCTGGGAGATGGAGTTCTGCCCACTTTAGAATGGGAGTTACTTCCTCCATCAGACTCTTACTGTGAGTCCCTCCTTGATGATTTAGGTATGCTACTGCCATCGCATTGTCTGAGCGGATCTGGACTGGTCTTCCTTGTAGATTGTCCTTTGCCTGAACTAGGGCCAAGTAAATGGCTCTTATTTCTAACAGATTTATCGGCAGGCGACTTTCCCTTGCGGTCCATTTTCCCTGGAACCATAGGCTTCCGAGTACCGCCCCCCAACCTTGCAGGCTTGCATCTGTCGTCAGGACTTGCCACTCTTTTATCCAAAAGGGTCTCCCCTTGTTTAAATGGTCTGTCTGTAGCCACCATGCTAGAGACCTTTTTACATTTACTGGAATCTTTATCATCTGCTTCTTTATTGTTTGATGATTTCCGTTCCATTTTGTCAAAATGAGATGCTGCAATGGTCTGGAGTGGAATTGCGCATATTCCACCATGTCGAACGTTGATACCATCAGACCCAACAGTCGCATTGCTGCATGGACTGACATTGTCTGGGCTTGCAACGCTTCCTGAGCCATGACCTGCACCTTGACTATTTTCTTCTCTGGTAAGAGAACTCTCTGTAGGTCTGAATCCAACATGGCTCCCAAATGAACCATCCGCTGTGATGGATTCAGGGATGACTTCTCCCAATTTATGAGCCACCCGTGTCTCTGTAAACAAACTATCGTCTGTTGGAGATGGCTCAACAGTAAATCTTGCGACTGTGCTAAGATTAATAGGTCGTCTAGGTATGGGAATATCCTTATCCCTTGTTTGCGCAGACAAGCTGCCATAACCACCATGATCTTGGTAAACACCCTGGGTGCTGTAGCTAGCCCGAAGGGCAGAGCTTGGAACTGGAAGTGTTCCTTGAGGATGGCAAACCTGAGGTAACACTGATGTGATAGTGCTATAGGCACATGTAGGTAAGCATCCCGCACATCCAGAGATACCATATAGTCTCCCGGTTCCATAGCCAACATTATGGAGCGTAACGTCTCCATGTGGAACTTCGGGATCCATATGTAATTGTTCAACATCTTTAGATTTAGAATTGGTCGATATGACCCATTTGGTTTCTGGATTAGAAACAGATTGGAGTAATACCCCTGTCCCTTTTGTGATGGAGGTACTGAGGACAATCACACCTGACTGCAGTAATTTTTGGACTGCTTCTTGCAGGGCATTGGCCTTCGACTCTATACGAGACGGGCTGGTGCAAAAAAATCTTTGAGGAGGCTGCCTCCTGAATGGAAACCCATACCCCTGAGATACTACCTTCTGCACCCAGGCATCTGTTGTTGACTGTTGCCATGTGTGTGCAAATTGCAGGAGTCGGCCCCCAACCCTGGAATCCTCCAGGCGGAGGCCCGTCTCTTCAGGCTGAGGGCTTCTGTTCAGGTTTGGAAGCTGGCTTTTTGCTAGCCCACTGCTTCCTACCCCTGGATTTAACTGGGGTTGTTTAGGCTCCTCTTTACCTTTCGCTTTGCTTTGCCAGCGAAATTAGCTAAATTTTAAACCCTTGGACTTAGGGTTGTAGGTAGCCGGAAATCTGACCTTCTTCGATTCAGCCTCTGACTCTAGGATATCCGATAAAGGTTTTCCAAATAATATATCACCCACGAAAGGCAATGCTTCCAATTCCTTCTTGGACTCCGCATCTGACTTCCAGGTCCGTAGCCAGACTGCTCTGCGAGCGACTACTGCCAGGGCTGAAGCTTTAGAAGCAACAGTGCCTACATCAATGGCTGCTTCTTCTAAATACTGGGCAGATTGTCTTAAACGGCAAAGACGATCCTCTTGCTCCCTAGTAGGAGAGGGGATGTCATTCTCTAGTTCCTCTATCCATTCGCCCACTGCCTTTGATACCCAGGCCGAAGCCATAGCAGGTCTTACCACTGCACCTACAAGAGAAAAAATATTTTTCAATAGGCTCTCTACCCTCCTGTCTGTGACATCATTCAAAGAGGTAGATGACAGTGGTAAAGCAGATTTATGCACGAGTCGCAGAACATGTGCATCTACTTTTGGAGGAACTTCTCTCTTCGAACAATCTCCAGCAGGAAATGGATAATAAGAATCCCATCTCCTAGGAATCTTATACTTTTTACCGGGCGCAGCCCAAGACTCATCCATCATTTCCGTCAACTCCTCTGATGCTGGAAATTCAGCTTTCACTGACTTTGTTCGTTTGAATACAGGTGCTTTTGCTTTTAACGCTGTCTTGGCTGGTTCTTCCAGAGAAAGCACAGCCTTTACTGCATTAATGAGTTCAGCTACATCATCTGAACTAAAGCTCTGCGACTGATCATCATACGGAGTTGAATCTATTGTTTCCGCATCATCATCCGATGTATCCTCTTGTGTAGTCTGCCATACAGACGTATCTGTCTTAGTCTTACCTACCCCTTGGTTGCTTGTAGAAGCTACTGGAACCAAACCATAGGAAGGGAGCTGCATGTATGGGTTCATAGTGTAACCTAACCCTTGAGGTGGTGCTACCGGAGCTAACCTGTCCGCTATTGAAGACAGAGTCTTTGTGAACATATTCCATGGTGGCTCTACTGGAGGTTGAACTAACTCCTGCTTTTTACTTCGCTGAAAAGCTTAACAGTTTGCACACAAACCCTCATAAGTGACCAATTGAATCATATCAATTACCCCTGACTTACAAGATAAGCATGTTAGGGCTGTAGGAGTGCTTGACAAATTCTCCTCATCACTTTTGCCGCTCACAGACATTTTTTCTGATATTAACTACACAATTTTGTGACTGAACCACACCCTATAATCAGTATATAGAGGTGAAATCAATCTGACCACAGTGCACCTGATTTGAGGGTCAGAACAGGACTGACATTACACAGAAAAGTCAGCACACATACTAGCAGTCAGTCACATGTTAAAGCATTAGACATTGTCATATGAGAATACAACATCCATAATAACTTATACATAAGTAGGAAAATTGTACTTCTGTTTTAAACTGGTTCTTTTTCAACATAACATGCAGAAAACACAGTAATATACAGGTCTCATATGCAATAGGTACTAAAAATTAACAGTGCACACTAAGAAGTAGAAGGAATTTTTAGTACTGTATACCCTGCCTCCAGGGAGCGGGATACAGGGAGACTCACCACACTTCCATATCCAAGCAAAGACGCTCGAAAGACGCTGAGTGGATTCAGACGCTACTGGTGTACACTGCCGCTCTTGGTAACTGATAACGGACACGGACGCTCACCAACGGACACGGACGCTGAGCGACTCCACGTGCATGCAGACACTAAAGGCCTGCGACTCGGTCTGGGCGGGTTTATATCCAGTGTACACAACCGCAGCGTCTAAGCTGCGACCGAGTACCCTCGTGGTAGCGTCTGAGCCGGAAGTGAGGTCATTCAGTTCATGAAACGAGAGACCCGCGGGAACTGGCCATGAACTCGGAGGAGGGACGGCCAGGAGAGCGTCTGAAACCCCCTGTTGACTTAAACTCCCAGGATCGCGGCCTCACCTAGTCCTGGCGCCTATGATCCCCGGAGCGTAGCGCTGTCACACTCGAGATGTTCGGCGCATCAACACGCTGTTTGTAGTCTCCACCAAATCAGCATAGCTGTGTCCTGACCCCTCTAGTAAGAGGAAGTCCATATACTCACTGTCTCCCCATGCTCCGGCCACAGCCTGGTAACGTCTGCTGGACCTGCTAGAACATCCGACACAGACGCCCGTCGAGACAGCACTGTACCGCGAAGGTAAGCGCTGTTGCGACCCAGTTGGGAGTTGTTGGAGCGACTCTTTCTAATACACGTTTAAGACGCTGTTAAGAGAAGTCGCTCAAACCAAAACAGTAAGTCTATAAAAATAAAGTAATGAAAACTTGAGGCTGCTTTCACAGCAGCCCTGTGACCATGCGGCTTCCTGCCGCACCAAGCAAAAAACTGATCTGAGTCAGTGGGCGGGACTATATAGTGGAGGCCCCAATGCACCCTGGGAGGCCAGAAAGCTCGTGACCGTGTTGGTGCCATTTTCGCTGTCACTCGACAATATCCCAATGTTATCCTGTGGATAATCCTGTGGACCCAGCCAGAGAAATCTGAGATCATCCCTTTTAGAGAATCCAACCATGCTGGCTCGGATCCACTAGTCAGAGAATGTGCACTACCCTGAGTACATTGCAGTGATCCCCCTGGAAAAGAAAACACTCTGCAGTACATCAAACACACTCCTTGCCTGCCACTGTAATGTGAAAGTATACACACACACACACACACACACACACAGGAGAAAATGTAAGCCCAGTTAACCCAAACAGAGCCCTTCTAGGGGGACACAGAGTATGATGGAGCCGGCCACACAGAGCCCTTCTAGGGGGACACAGAGTATGATGGAGCCAGCCACACAGCGCCCTTCTAGGGGGACACAGAGTATGATGGAGCCGGCCTCACAGCGACCTTTTTGCTGAAGCTGAGCTTAGCTGGGTCGCAGACTAAATACCCATAATAGGGTACTAGTATTCCTATACTGCTCCCCCCCTGCTATGACCCTCTGGTACCACTAAAGTAATCTGGCGTCCTTGTGGAGGAGCTGCTTGTCTGTCAGTCTGTTCAGTGAGAGCTGCAGAGGGAAAATAGCGCTGGTGAGCCACTGGATCTGCTCAAAGTGAAGCACCGTAATGGTTTTAAACCAACAAATGATAAAACTATATACACGGAAAGATACGTCCCCCCCCCCCCCTCCCCGTGTGATATCATCCCACTATTTAAATGAGCTGTCAAAATCAGACATAGTCAAAAATCGCACCGGAAACCTTTTACTTTTAATCTACTTTATTTTATATCTTTAATACACACATTTTGGCTATATTGGATACTTAAAAAATACTCTATGCACAACAGCCTCTGAGGCTCATTCAGACCCAGCCGCAATAGCGGCCCGCAGCAGTTTACTGTTGGTGGCAGCAGCCGTGCTGACACACACATTGCGCTGACATCCCTGAGAGGCTAACGCAGGCCAGGACCATCTTCCGGGGGGCTGCGTAATGTCACATCTGCGTTCATCTCTGATTAACCCCCATAAGCTTCCAGAGAAAACCTCATATCTCATCTTTTCCTCATTTTTTGCAAGTTACTACAAATGATATGAGATCGGTAGTAGCACTACTTTCAGGATTATTACACAGAACACACATAAAGGCTGACACAGCAAATAACAGTAACACATACAAGGGATTAATTAGAAATAAGGAATAATAATCATTAAGTCTAATTATCAACTGGTTCTGTGCGGGACCCATACACCTCTTTACTGCCTCCAGCAGCCCTTGCCACTGCACTGTCTCCCACCACCCTGTATCCCCCCACTACTGCCACCACCCTGTCTCCCCCCTGACATCTCAGCACTGCATGGGGATTCTTGGTACTGCTGGTAACAGTCCTTCATCTGCAGATGGAAGTAAGCAGGGCAGTAAGGACACAGAAGCTGCTTCTGGTACCATGGACCCTGGTCATGTAGGGCTGGGAGAGTCAGTAAGATCATGTAACAGAGTCACCATCTTACAGGCAGCCGGTGAAGGGAGCAGAGAATGGGTGTTATGTGGCAGGAACGGGCTGGTTAGGTAACAGCCTGGCTGCTGCATTCTGTACAAGCTACAAGCGGAGCAATTCTTTTGCTGGGAGACCCAGGTAGAGGACATTGCAGTAGTCTATGCGTGATGATACAAGTACATGTATGACTGTAGGTAGATCTTCTGAGGGAAAGAAGTGCTGGAGTCTGGCTATGTTCCTCAGATGAGGATCTGATTGTGGCTAATACCTGATGTTCAAGTGTCACTCCCCCATCCAGGACACCAAGATTCTGCACATGATCCGCATTATGTAACTCTGTACCCACAAGCGCAAGTCTGGTTGGTAGGTAAAGCTGAGCTGTAGCCCTGCCCTTTGTTGGTGAGCGTCTATCATAAGGACCTGTTTCACCAGGGCTGAGTCACAGCCAACTGGCATCACCCACACCTGGAGCTCAGCTAGACATTTAGGATTGGTATTGGGTTCTCAGTACCCGGAAAAAAAAAGACAGGTCATCTGTATAACAGTGGTAGATGAGGGCATGACAGCTGATTATTTCACCCTGCGGTAGCATGTGTATTGCAAAAAGCATAGAAGATAGGATAAGAACCTCGCGGAACATTACATGGCAATGATAAGTATATTCCAGAATAAAATGGTTCCTCACCTGAGTGATGTCTATTGTGTGCAACAAGAGCTAATTTATTTCTGAGTATGGAAATGGCCTCTCACCTGTGTGACTTCTCTGATGTGAAACAAGACTTGATTTCGCTGTAAAACACTTCCCACACTCAGAGCAAGAAAATGGCTTCTCACCTGTGTGACTTCTCTGATGTAGAACAAGATGTGATTTGTGTACAAAACATTTCCCACACGCAGAACATGGAAATGGCTTCTCCCCTGTGTGACTTCGCTGATGTATAACAAGACTTGCTTTCCGTGTAAAACATTTCCCACACTCAGAACATGGAAATGGCTTCTCACCTGTGTGACTTCGCTGATGCGTAATAAGATCTGCTTTCCGTGTAAAACATTTCCCACACTCAGAACATGGAAATGGCTTCTCACCTATGTGACTTCGCTGATGTATAACAAGTTGTAATTTCCAGGTAAAACATTTCCCACACTCAGAGCAAGAAAATGGCTTCTCACCTGTGTGAGTTCTCTGATGTAGAACAAGATCTGCTTTCCGTGTAAAACATTTCCCACACTCAGAGCAAGAAAATGGCTTCTCGCCTGTGTGACTTCGCTGATGTCTACCAAGGTGTGATTTCTGTACAAAACATTTCCCACACTCAGAACATGGAAATGGCTTCTCACCTGTGTGACTTCGCTGATGTGTAATAAGATCTGCTTTCCGTGTAAAACATTTCCCACACTCAGAACATGGAAATGGCTTCTCACCTGTGTGACTTTGCTGATGTGTAACAAGTTGTAATTTCCAGGTAAAACATTTCCCACACTGAAAGCAAGAATATGGCTTCTCACCTGTGTGACTTCTCTGATGTAGAACAAGATTTGATTTGTGTGCAAAACATTTCATACACTGGAAGCAAGAATATGGCTTCTCACCTGTGTGACTTCTCTGATGTAGAACAAGATTTGATTTCTGTGCAAAACATTTCCCACACGCAGAACATGGAAATGGCTTCTCACCTGTGTGACTTCTCTGATGTGTAACAAGGTGTGATTTCCCGGTAAAACATTTCCCACACTCAGAACATGAAAACGGTGATGTATCTTTGTGACTTTTCTTATGTGCAACAAGAGTTGTTTTGTATGTAAAACATTTCCCACACTCAGGACATGGAAATGGCCTCTCACCTGTGTGACTTCGCCGATGTGTAATAAGATCTGCTTTCCGTGTAAAATATTTCCCACACTCAGAGCAAGAAAATGTCTTCTCACCTGTGTGACTTCGCTGATGTCTACCAAGGTGTGATTTCTGTACAAAACATTTCCCACACTCAGAACATGGAAATGGCTTCTCACCTGTGTGACTTCGCAATGGCTTCTCACCTGTGTGACTTCGCTGATGTGTAATAAGATTTGCTTTCCGTGTAAAACATTTCCCACACTCAGAGCAAGAAAATGGCTTGTCACCTGTGTGAGTTCTCTGATGTGTAACGAGATGTGATTTTTGTGTAAAACATTTCCCACACTCAGAACATGGAAATGGCCTCTCCCCTGCCTTACCTGTCTGTGGGTTAATAGGCTTTGTGTTCTGTGTAAAACATTTGGCATCTATAGAACAGAGAAACTCTGTATCTACTCTCAGAGCTGTAACAGATGCACCAATATCAGAGTGATCAGGAGAACATTTCCCAGGATCAGAGGGACCAGCTGATAGAGCTGGATGTATAATTGGGGTAATGGGGTTAGCCCCTGGAGAATCCTGTCTACTGTCATTATCTTTTATGTCACAGCCCGGGGATAACATTAGATGTCCTTCTGAGATATTCCTGCTTGTGTGTCCATCTGCTGGAAATAAAATACATTATGGAAATGTGACATTTTCTGTAACAATATTAATCTTGTAAACAATAGGAGAAGACAACGCTCTGGGACACTTAATTGTAAATGTCTGTGTGTATAAAGAAGATTTTAAACCTACCGGTAAATCTTTTTCTCGTAGTCCGTAGAGGATGCTGGGGACTCCGTAAGGACCATGGGGATAGACGGGCTCTGCAGGAGACATGGGCACCTCAAGAGACTTTAGGTCTGGGTGTGCACTGGCTCCTCCCTCCATGCCCCTCCTCCAGACCCCAGTTAGAGAAACTGTGCCCAGACGAGATGGACAGTACGAGGAAAGGATTTTTGTTAATCCAAGGGTAAGATTCATACCAGCCACACCAATCACAGCGTATAACTTGTGTATCTATTAAACAGTTAACAGTATGAAAAAACAACGTAGCATCAGTCCAACCTGATGAAACTATAATATAACCCTTATGGAAGCAAAACTATATACAAGTCTCGCAGAAGTAGTCCGCACCTGGGATGGGCGCCCAGCATCCTCTACGGACTACGAGAAAAAGATTTACCGGTAGGTTTAAAATCTTATTTTCTCTAACGTCCTAGAGGATGCTGGGGACTCCGTAAGGACCATGGGGATTATACCAAAGCTCCCAAACGGAGCGGGAGAGTGCGGATGACTCTGCAGCACCGAATGAGCAAACCTTAGGTCCTCCTCAGCCAGGGTATCAAACTTATAGAACTTTGCAAAGGTGTTTGAAGCCGACCAAGAAGCAGCTCGGCACAGTTGTAGTGCAGAGATCCCTCGGGAAGCCGCCCAAGAAGGGCCCACCTTCCTAGTGGAATGGGCCTTTGGTAACGGCAATCCAGCCGTAGAATGCGCCTGCTGAATCGTGTTACAGATCCAGCGAGCAATAGTCTGCTTCGAAGCAGGGGCGCCAACATTGTTGGCTGCATATAGTACAAACAGTGCTTCTGTTTTCATGACTCTAGCCGTTCTGGCCACATACATTTTTAAGGCCCAGACTACATCAAGGGACTCTGAATCCTCCAAATATCTTGTAGCCACAGGCACCACAATAGGTTGGTTCATATGAAAAGATGACAACACCTTAAACAAGAACTGAGGACGGGTCCGCAATTCTGCCCTATCCATATGGAAAACCAGATAGGGGCTTTTAGGGTGAGAGGAAGAGGAGGAAACAGATAGACCGATTGGAAAACCCACAGTGTCACTAGGGCGTCTACTGCTACCGCCTAAGTTCTCCGCTTGACGTAGGGCGTTGTATATGGCCCTCAGTTCCAGGATGTTGATGTGAAGACAAGTCTCTTGACTTGTCCAAAGTCCATGGAAGTTTCTTCCCTGTGTGACTGCTCCCCACCCTCTGAGGCTCGCGTCCGTGGTCACCAGGATCCAGTCCTGAATGCCGAACCTGCAGCCTTCTAAAAAAAACATGAAGGTATGCATCCTTTATGTCCAGAGATACCATAAAATTCCCCCCTTCCATGCTGGCGATGATCTCTCTGAGCGATTTCATCTTGAACTTGAACCGTTTTAAGTATAGATTCAGGGATTTTAAATTCAATATGGGTCTGACCGAACCGTCCGGTTTCGGAACTACAAACAGAGTTGAGTAGTATCCCTGCCCTCTCCGAAGCAGGGGAACCTCGACCACCACTTGTTGAAGACACAATTTGTGAATAGGATTTAACACCATCTCACTTTCTAGGGGAGAAGTCGGTAGAGCCGATTTGAAAAACAGTCAAGGAGGCACCTCTTCGAATTCCAGCTCGTATTCCTGAGAAACAATTTCTATTGCCCAGGGATCCACCTGTGAGTGAACCCAGATGTGGTTGAAAAGTCGAAGATGTGCCCCCACTGGGACGGATTCCCTCAGCGGAGCCCCAGCATCATGCGGTGGATTTTGCAGAGGCCAGGGAGGACTTCTGTTCCTGGGAACTAGCTGTGCTGTGCAGCTTTTTTCCCCTGCCCTTACCTCTGGCAAGAAAAGACGATCCACGTACTCTTTTGCTTTTATTTGAAGGACTGCATTTGATAATGCAGTGCTTTCTTCGGCTGTGAGGGAATATAAGGCAAAAAATTTGATTTACCTGCCGTAGCTGTGGAGATGAGGTCCAAGAGACCTTCCCCAAATAATTCCTCACCCTTGTAAGGCAACACCTCCATATGCCTCTTTGAGTCGGCATCACCCGTCCACTGCTGGGTCCATAAGACTTGTCTAGCAGAAATAGACATAGCGTTTATTCTGGAACCCAGTAGACTAATGTCTCTTTGAGCATCTCTCATATATGACAGCATCTTTTATATGCCCTTGGGTCAATAAAATGGTATCCTTATATAGGGTCTCAATTTCCGTTGATAAGGAATCTGTCCACGCTGCTACAGCGCTACAAACTCAGGCCGACGCAATTGCCGGTCTGAGTAATGTACCAGAATGTGTGTAAATGGACTTCAAGGTAACCTCCTGCTTGCGGTCCGCAGGATCATTGAGGGTAGCCGTATCTTGGGATGGTAGCGCTACCTTTTTTAATAAGCGTGTCAACGCTTTGTCCACCTTAGGGGAGGATTCCCACCGTAACCTGTCCGTTGGCGGGAAAGGATACGCCATAAGAATCCTTTTGGGAATCTGCAGTTTTTTGTCTGGAGATTCCCAAGCTTTTTCACATAATTCGTTTAACTCATGTGAGGCGGGAAAAGTCACCTCAGGTTTCTTTCCCTTATACATGTGTACCCTCGTGTCAGGGACAGGGGGTGCCTCTGTGATATGCAAAACATCTTTTATTGCAATAATCATATAACGAATACATTTAGCCACTTTTTGCTGTAACTTTGCATCATCAAAGTCGACACTGGAGTCAGAATCCGTGTCGGTATCTGTGTCTCCTATTTGGGATAGTGGGCGCTTTTGAGACCCCGAAGGTCTCGGCGACATAGGGACAGGCATGGGTGGACTCCCTGACTGTTCCTTAGCTTCAGCTTTGTCTAACCTTTTGTGCAATAGGTTCACACTAGCACTTAAAACATTCCACATATCCATCCAGTCAGGTGTCGGCACCTCCGACGGAGACCTCACATTCATGCACTCCCCCTCCTCCCTAGGTGAGCCTTCTACCTCAGACATGTCGACACACGCGTACCGACACACCATACACACAGTGAACCTTTTATCTGAAGACAGTTTCCCCACCAGGCCCTTTGGAGAGACAGAGAGACTATGCCAGCGCTATATGACCCAGGAAAAAACACAAAATGTTTACCCAGTACCGCTGTTTACACTTTATATCCGCCAATTTTGTGCCCACCCCCCATCATAAAACCCCTCTATCACCGTGTATTAGCAGGGGAGAGTCCAGGGAGCTTCCTCTCAGCGCTGTGGAGAAAAATGGCGCTGGTGAGTGCTGAGGGAGAAGCCCCGCCCCCTCGGCGGCAGGCTTCTGTCCCGCTCAAAATTCCTGAAAACTGGTGGGGGCTCTGTTATATACATGTACAGTGCCCATCTGTACATGTATATACTTATTTTGCCAATTGGAGAGGTTTTATTGCTGCCCAGGGCAGTGACCGCAGTGTGAGGGGTGTATGGGAGCAATGGCGTACAGCTTTACTGCTGTGCGTTACCTCAGTGAAGATCATGAAGTCTTCTGCCGCCTCTGAAGTTTTCTTTTCTTCTCATACTCACCCGGCTTCTATCTTCCGGCTTTGCAAGGAGGACGGCGGCGCGGCTCTGGGACAGACAGCGAGGGCGAGACCTGCGTACCAATCCCTATGGAGCTAATGGTGTCCAGTAGCCTAAGAAACAGAGCCTTGAAACTCACAGAAGTAGGTCTGTTTCTCTCCCCTCAGTCCCTCGATGCAGGGAGTCTGTTGCCAGCAGGCTCCCTGAAAATAAAAAACCTAATAAATATACTTTGACAGGAAGCTCAGGAGAGCTCCCTGTAGTGCACCCATCTCCTCTGGGCACAGTAAAAAACTGGGGTCTGGAGGAGGGGCATGGAGGGAGGAGCCAGTGCACACCCAGACCTAAAGTCTTTCTTGAGGTGCCCATGTCTCCTGCGGAGCCCGTCTATCCCCATGGTCCTTACGGAGTCCCCAGCATTCTCTAAAACGTTAGAGAAATAAAACATAACTTTTAATGAAGGCTTTATAATATTGTATCATTGTGTCCACCCTCCTGAGAACACTCACAATAACAAATGTAATATTATAATAAGACTTAGATATATCTCTCTCTTGTACTGGTAACTAACCATGAAGTATAAATGGAGATGTAGTGACTCGCCAAGTCCTATGTCAGCACCAATGTAAAACAATGAATGGGGAACATATCGTATGAATTGGAGATTCTAGATAAACAATAACATCAGTCATTTGTGCTGATGGATCAGAGAAAAGGAGAGTCATGGTAGACTTACCATGGTTAACTCTCTTTCTGCGAGGTACATTGGGTTCCACAGGGAAACTTTGTGGTGTAGAGTGGATCTTGGACCAGAGAAGCACCAACAGGCTAAAGTTTTAGGCTGTCCCAGGATGCATTAGGGCCACCTCTATAAACCCCGCCTCCAGGCACTGAGAGCTCAGTTTTGTTAACCAGCCTAATGCAGGAGCAGGCAAGAGAGAAGGCAGATGTTAGTCATATAGAACCACATTCTGACGGCAGGAGAAGGGACCATCGGTTAATGCCATACAAACCCAAAGAAGCTAAGTGCGTCAGGGTGGGCGGCCTGTGGAATCCAGTATACCTCACAGAAAGTTAACCATGGTAGCTCTACCATAACTCTGCTTTTCTGCAGCAGGGTACACTGTGTCCCACAGTTAACATCGGGATGTCCTAAAGCAGTTCCTCAAGAGAGGGGACGCGCCTTAGCATGTATGAGAACCTGGCATACAAAGGAGGCATCCTGGGAGGCGGAAGTATCAAAGGTGTAGAACCTAATGAACATGTTCTCCGAGGACCACGTAGCTGCCTTGCACAATTGTTCTGTGGACGTGCCACGGCGGGCCGCCCAAGAAGGTCCAACAGACAGAGTAGAATGGGCTTTAATAGCAGCAGGAGCTGGGAGTCCAGCCTGCGCATAAGCTTGTGCAATCACCATTCTAATCCATCCGGCTAAGGTTTACTTATTCGCAGGCCAGCCATGTTTGTGGAAACCAAACAGCACAAAAAGGGTATCTGACCTCCTGATAAAGGCAGTCCTCTCCATGTAGATACAGAGAGCCCTTACCACATCCAAAGACTGCTCTTTGGAGGACAATTCAGAAGAGAAAGTCCGGAACCACAATCTCTTGGTTAAGGTGAAACGATGGCACCACCTTAGGTAAATAACTGGGACGAGTTCGTAGAACTGCCCGGTCACAATGAAATATCAGAAAGGGTGGACGACAGGACAATGCACCTAAGTCCGACACCCTCCTAGCAGAGGCAATAGCCAGTAAAAATAGAACCTTGGCCGTGAGCCATTTAAGGTCCACCAACTCAAGAGATTCAAATGGAGACTCTTGCAGGGCATTCAGGACAACAGACAGATCCCTTAGAGCCACAGGAGGGACATAGGGTGTGTTATAGATTCAGCCACCCTGAGTGAATGTATGAACGTCAGGTATAGACGCAATCTTTGTCTGAAACCATACCGACAAGGCAGATATGTGAACCTTGAGGGAGACCAGGCAAAGGCCTAAGTCCAGGCCTCGGTGCAGAAGACCCACAATTCTGGAAGTTCTGAATCTGTATGCATCAAAATTCTTAACAGCACACCATGTGAAGTTAGAATTCCAGACCCTATGATACATCCAGGCAGATGCCGGCTTTCGGGCCTTCAACATAGTTTGTATAACCGCCTTGGATAATCCTTTGGTCCTCAGGAGTGATGCTTCAAGAGCCATGCCGTCAAAGCTAGTCTGGCCAGGTGTGGGTAGAGACAAGGGCCCTGTACGAGGTCAGGGCACTGAGGAAGTAGAGGAGGACACTCTGTCGATAGACCCTGCAGGTATGAAAACCAATGCCGTCTGGGCCACGCTGCAGTGACTAGAATTAGCATTCCTCCTTCTTGCTTGAACTTCCGTAGTACCCTGGGCAGGAGTGACACTGGAGGGAACACCTAAGGCAGCCAAAAGTTCCATGGAATAGCCAGTGCGTCCACGAACACTGCTTGAGGATCCCTGGTCCTTGATCCGAAGACCATAACCTTGTGATTGTGTCGAGTCGCCATCAGGTCTACATCTAATAGGCCCCACATGTCCACTAGTAGTTGAGACTTCTGGATGAAGATTCCATTCTCCGTACGTCCTGGCGACTGAGGAAGTCCGCTTCCCAGGTCAGGACACTTGGAATGAACACTAAAGGCAGGGCGAGAGTTAAAGCATTAAACACCGCCCACAACTCCAGAATGTTTAATGGGAGTAGGGATTCCTCCTTGGTCCAGCGACCCTGAAAAGAGCGTTGCTCCAACATCGCTCCCCAACCCCTCAGACTGGCATCCGTTGTCAGCAGGACCCAGTCCGGGATCCAGAAGCGAGGGCCCCTGCTCTATCTCTGGTCCTGTAGCCACCAGGTCAGCGACAGCCAAACCTCCGGAGTCAAAATGATCATGTGAGGTCTGATCCGATGAGGTAGGCCATCCCACTTGGAAAGGATTAACCTCTGCAGAGGGCAGGAATGGAATTGAGCGTAGTCCACTGTGTCGAATGCCGACACCATTAGGCCAAGTACTTGCACCGCCGATTTCTTCCAACTGATGAGCCACTTGTGGGCTTGTAGGAAGCTTACTGTCAGTTGGAGATGACCAAAGAGGACATCGTAGGAATTTGCCAGGATCAGCAAGTCGTCTAGATACGGCAGGATCCTGACTCCCTGGAGACGGAGTTGTCCCATCATTACGGCCATGACCTTGGTGAAGATCTGAGGGGCCATAGCAAGTCCAAATGGCAGAGCCTGGAACTGATAGTGTAGGTTTCCAATAGCAAGCCGCTGATACTGCTGATGTGACTTGGCAATAGGTATATGCAGGTACACATCCTGAATATCTAGAGATAGCCTATAGTCTCTGGGTTCCATCGCCAGTACAATTGAACGCAGTGTTTCCATACGGAACTTGGACACTATCACAAACCTGTTAAGTGATTTGATGTTGAGAATAGGCCAGAAAGACACATTGGGTCTCGGAACTAGAAGCAGGGTCGAGTAGTAACCACTGCCTCTCTGGCACAACCACTCCTGTATCCAGGAGAGAACTCACAACCTGCTGCAGAGCTTGCACCTTCAACTGATACGAAGGGATGACTGCGTACCCGTGAGAGACAACTTCTCGCACACATGTGTCTGAAGAGGTATTTAACGAGACCTGGGTGAATTGCAGAAGTCAGCCTCCCACCCTGACGGGCCGCCCAGGACTGTTTTGTCTTGGGCTTAGTGGTTTTGGGAGCACGAGATTGTCTTGGGTATGTCTGACCCTTCGCTTTCCCTTGAGGCCAAAAGGAACGAAAAGTGGTACCTTTTGCCTTCTGTGCAGAAGGATTAGTATTTGGGAGAAAGGCAGTCTTAGCATCCGCCAGTTCAGACACGATTTTATATAGGTCTTCCCCAAACAAAATGTCCCCCTGAAATGGGAATACCTCTAAGGTCTTTTTGGTGTCTATGTCCACCTTCCATGGCCTCAACCACAGAATATGGCGAGCCAGGACAGACGTAGTTGACGCCTTGGTAGCCAACACACCCGCCTCAGAGGACGCCTCCTGAATGTAATAGGAGGCGGTGGTAATGTGAGACAGGTATCGTCTGGCCTTGTCAGATATATACTCGGCAGCTCTTCCTCTAATGCCTGAACCCCATGCCTCAATACCTCTAGCAGCCCGGGATGCAGCAATAGTGGGTCTATGTACAGCACCTGTCACGGAGTAGATATATTTCAGACATCCCTCCACACGCTTATCTGTCGGTTCCTTCAGTAAAGTGACAGTGGTGACAGGCAGAGTGGATGACACCACTAGGCGGGTGACATGAGAATCCACCGGCGGTGAATTTTCCCACTTGTTACATAACTCTGCAGGGAGAGGATAGCGAGCTAATGCCCGTTTAGACAGAGGGAATTTCTTCCCTGGATTACACCAGGGCTCCTGCCTGATGTCCACCAGATGGTCAGAATGGGGTGATAGATTTTTAGCCACCTTCTGCCGTTTAAACATATCAGTTTTCTTAGTTACATTAGTGGAATCCACATCATCTGTGATTTGAAGGATCTGCTTAAGAGCAACCACTAGGTCAGGGACATCAACTGGCAATGGAGAATCCTCATCAGAAACGCCTGATTCAGTGTCGGACAGGACAGTATGATCCTCCTCCTTTTCAGATGAAACATCTGAGAGATTTGTGGATTGTGAGGAGGAAGCAGCCCGCTTAGATGACCCAGAGACACGGAAGTGGCCTGGAGTAGATTTTTGTCTGCCCAAAGACTGATTTAACAGCTGCAACTGGTTCGACAACTTGTCCGCCCAATGCGGATTAACCATAGGGACAATTTGTATCTGTAGGGCACTGGTGGTCCCATAGGGGTCATAATGCATTCCACTAGAGCAGTGCTTCTCAAACTCGGTCCTCAGGACCCCACACAGTTCACATTTTGCAGGTCACCTAGCAGGAACACAGGTGTAGTCATTACTCACTGACACATTTGAAAACATCCACAGGTTGAGCTGATTATTTCACTTGCGATTTTGTGCGGAGACCTGAAAAACATGAACTGTTTGGGGTCCTGAGGATCAAGTTTGAGAACCTGTGCACTAGAGTACCCAGTAGGGCTGTGAACGCAGCCCAGCGTGGCTCCTGATTGGTTACAGGCGCTGCAGACTGACTGGGAGATGTATGACACAGTACACAGACCATCATACACAGATTCCCCCCTCTGGTAAATCTTTGGCGCATGCTCTGCATGAGGCAGGAGAGTCCACAGACTTACTGCCCTTCTCATTAGACATTATACCAAATGCAGCAACAGAGCGGTTTAGTACGATGAAGCCAGACAGAGCATAATACCTGCAAATAAATCCAATAGTATGTGAAAGTGCAATAGTGTATCAATTGGTATATCCAGAAACAGAGTCAGTAAATGCTATAAGCACTGGAACTCCCACATAGGACCCACAATTGTATCCAGAGAATTTCTCAGGCTGCAACCATGTGTGTAGGAGATTCTGAAAACTCATGAAAACGACACACATGGTTGCAGCCTGAGAAATCCTCTGGATACAATTGTGGGTCCTATGTGGGAGTTCCAGTGCTTATAGCATTTACTGACTCTGTTTCTGGATATACCAATTGATACACTATTGCACTTTTAAAAAATAGGTATTTTAACCGAGTGTACCGAACTAATCTATATGTTCAGCCGGACATAGTAAAGTCTGTCCATGAAGTCAATTTTTAAAGGAATATTACCTCTTTTTTATGCAATGAGTTTAATTATCTAAAGGTTGATCATAATATTCTGTATGCAGAATTATAGTGTATAGGTGCTCCAATACAAAAATATATTTCTGTTACCCCTGATGAAGTCAAACTGACGAAACGCGTTGGGTTTATCAGTCATTAGTCAGTATTCCAGTTAGGAAAATTACTCCCTTCGCCAAGCGCACACCTTGCTAAGGTGAGGGAGTGTCTACATCTACCTACTGGATTCTGCTGTCAGAGTTATCAAAATCCATGTATAACCTGTTGTAAAAAATTCTCATGTCAAAGACTTTTATGAATTCTTTTTGTATTAAATATTTTATTCTGGGACATTTGTTTGGGTGACTTTCTGGTGAGGGGTTATCCACTGCAGGAACCCAAGAAATCCAATTATCCATAGTATAAGATACACCTACTTGGAAGGACTTATGCTATATCTATACATCAAACAGAGCGCGCTCAGGATTTGTGTTTTCTATCTTATGTTTGTCTGAGATCCGGCAACGGAGGTCTCGCCTGTAGTGCTGCTGGTTCTGCGAGCGCAAGATAAGGATATTTTTGTATTATATATATATATATATATATATATATATATATATACACACACACACACACACCCACACATACATACAGAAAGCGGTCTGACACTCCAGGTGAACGCAGCACAATAGCAGCAGTGCCCGCACAAATAACGAAGAATAAGAATCTAAAGGTGCGGCACTCAGCGAATAACCAGTTCAGGAGACAGCGGGGTTTAAATATATATATAAAACACAGTGCGGTTCTAGACCATAGGTATATATCAGAATACTCGCACAAGATATCCTGTAATAGGTATACTCTTTCTTAACTAACGCTGTCTGTATAGAGACATGTAGAATACTCAAGTGTTTGTAAAGTCACAGCGCTGTATACAGGCGGCTTTACAAGGGAGACCTTGCCCTGCAGTCCAGGAGACCATCCGCAGCCTATACTTAGAAGATGGCGCCCAGCGTCTCAGTCAGGGAGTGAGGGAGTGTGTGAGACAGCTCCAGGGTGGGAAATATATGTGGAGATGGCGCCCTGGGCCGGGTGAGGGGCTACAGGTCAAGCACCGGTTCCCCTATGCTGGACTTCCACCACCGGTACTACAGAGCCTTATTAAATGGAGCGTTAATACACCCGACCTGTACTCCTACGCCGTGGCGGTCTAGTGGGGTCCATGTTCGGTAACAGTGTCCACGCCAGCACTGTGACTCGTCTCCCTAGGTCGTGGACAAAACGCGATTTAATGGTGGGTCCCACCTGGAGGACCCTCTTACCTACTCCCCACAGCAGCCACGTGATCCAGGAGAGCGGTCTACGACCGTGTGCCTAAAGCCAGAGCGTCTCCGCCTCAAGTACCCGGGAACAGGCTGCGGGAGTATGCAACGCCACTTGGGAGGTGATGGAGCTGCAGCGCTGAAGTGTCTCCATGACATACAGAGCTGACAGCCCAGTTGAAGAAATCTTCTTAGAAAAGCTTTTCAGGGCTGCCCAGCGCAGCCCTCCTGTTAGTGACCTGCTGCTGCAGGCACCAACTCAAAACTGAGCTCTCAGTGCCTGGAGGAGGCCCCAATGCATCCTGGGACAGCCTTAGGCTTTAGCCTGTTGGTGCCTCTGGAACAAGATCCACTCTACACCCCGATGTTTTCCCTGTGGAAACCAATGTATCCTGTTGCAGAAATAAATGATTATACTTTTTAATATGTCCTGTGTCAGTCTCCATATTTATCACATTGTGTCCCAGAACTTGGTGACTTGAATTTTTCTACAAACAGCAATTTCAGGGTCTGATCACACCCCTCTGATAGGGTCCTGGTCGCCTTTTCCCGCTACTCCTCCTTTACCACCTTGGAGATTGCAGGATTATATATTAATGGATGCTGAAGGCACCAGATTTATGCAAGAGGCCCTGTCCTCCTCCTTAGACGTGAACGTGAACATACTTCCATTAGGAACCATTGGTGTGCCCTTAAGGCCATGGATCAGAAGCCAGAGAAGGTCGTCATCCAAGTGCCAGGGGACGGGTAATCAGCAGGGAATGTGCAGGATCCTCAATGCTGGTTCCCATACACAAGCTCTATAAATGTATTATATACCTAAGGCGACGGTAGCAAGACTCAGATGCTGCCAACTCAGTCACAGGAGCCGTTCATTAGCCAATTCCCTGAGGCCGGCTGTTACAGGAGCATGTGGATACATGACAGGGGCTGTATCAGATATTTCATAAGCATTGTGTCACATGGCATAAGGAACCCCGAACCTCCACCCCAGCAAGCAGCTGCACCATACGAGAAATAGGATTTTGGTTACCTACCGGTAAATCCTTTTTTCGTAGTCCGTAGAGGATGCTGGAGTCCATATTAGTACCATGGGGTATAGACAGGTCCACCAGGAGCCATTGGCACTTTAAGAGTTTAATAGTGTGGGCTGGCTCCTCGCTCTATGCTCCTTCTACCAGACTCAGTCTAGAAACTGTGCCCGAGGAGACGACATACTTCGAGAGAAGGAATTACACAGATAGTGGCGAGATTCATACCAGCTCATACAACAGGTAAATCCAGCCAACATGCCGGAACAACTCAGCAACAGCTGAAACCGTAAATAATGCAGAGCTTACCTAGGAACCAGGCCGTACTGAACTAGAAGACCAATGCAGGAAAACGCATCGCTGAGCGGGCGCCCAGCATCCTCTACGGACTACGAGAAAAGGATTTACCGGTAGGTACCATGGGGATGTACCAAAGCTCCCAGTACGGGAGGGAGAGCGCGGAGGCTCCTGCAACACTGCTTGACCAAACTTGAGGTCATCAGAGGCCAAAGTATCGAACTTGTAAAACTTGGAAAACGTGTTCGACCCAGACCAAGTAGCTGCCCGGGGCAGAGTTGTACAGCTGAGACACCCCAAGCAGCCACCCAGGAAAAGCCCACTTTACGAGTAGAGTGGGCCTTTACAGATTTTGGACACAGCAATCCTGCCGTGGAATAAGCATGCTGGATAGTGAACCTGATCCAGCGTGAAATCAACTGCTTAGAAGCAGGACACCCAATTTTCTTGGGATCATAGAGGACAAACAGAGTCACTTTTCCTATGACGAGCCGTCCTCTTCACATAAATCTTCAAAGTCCTCACTACATCCAAGGCCTTTGAAGCAATTGAGGAGTCAGTAGCCACTGGTACCACAATAGGTTAGTCGATATGGAAAGCTGACACAACCTTAGGCAGGAACTGTGGACGAGTCCTAAGTTCCGCCCTGTCTTCATGGAAGATCAGATAGGGGCTTTTACAAGATAAAGCCCCCAATTCCAACACGTGTCGTGCAGAAGCCAAAGCCAACAAAGTGACCGCTTTCCACGTGAGAAACTTGAGATCAGCCTCCTGTAGAGGCTCAAACCAAGCAGATTGCAGGAACTGCAACACCAAATCAAGATCCCAGGGTGGCGTTGGCGCCACAAAGGAAGGTTGGATGTGCAGAACCCCTTTCAAAAAGGTCTGAACCTCGGGGAGGACAGCCAATTGTTTTTGTAAGAAGATGGACAAACCAGAGATCTGGACCTTGATGGAGCCCAATCTCAGTCCCATATCCACCCCTGTTGAAACTCCACCGCAGGAAACTTCATGGACTCACACCAAGAAACATATTTTTTCCAAATGCGATGGTAATGTTTAGACATTACCCCCTTCCTAGCCTGTATCAGGGTAGGAATGACCTCACTCGGGATACCCTTCCGAGCTAAGTTCTGGCGTTCAATCGCCATGCCGTCAAACGTAGCTGTGGTAAGTCTTGATAAGCGAACGGCTCCTGCAGTAGCAGATCCTCCCGAAGAGGTAACGGCCTTAGATCTTCCAGCAGAAGATCCAGTAGATCCGCGTACCAAGCCCTCCTTGGCTAGTCCAGGGCAATGAGGACTGCCAGAACCTTTGTTCTTCTTACCAGTTGAAGAACTTTTGGTATCAGAGGAAGTGGAGGGAACACGTACACCGACGTGAACACCCACGGTGTTACCAGAGCGGCCACCGCCTGTGGGTCTCTCGATCTGGTACAGTACCTCCGCAGCTTCTTGTTGAGGCGGGAGGCCCTCATGTGTATGTGAGGAAACCCCCACCAACCGGTTACCTCCTCAAACACCTCCAGATGGAGGGCCCACTCTCCTGGATGGAGATTGTGTCTGCTGAGGAAGTCTGCTTCCCAGTTGTCTACACCTAGAATGAACATTGCTGACATCGCCACTGCGTGCCTTTCTGCCCAGAGGAGGATTTTTGACACCTCTGACATGGCAGCCCTGCTCTTTGTTCCGCCCTGTCTGTTTATGTAGGCCACTGTGGACACGTTGTCCGACTGCACCTGAACAGCCAGATCCTGTAGAAGGTGTGCTGCTTGCAAAAGGCCGTTGTACACGGCTCTTAGCTCCAGAATGTTTATCGGGAGAAAGGATTCTTGATCCGACCACCGTCCTTGAAAGGTTTCCCCCAGAGTGACTGCTCCCCAACCTCTTAGACTTGCATCTGTGGTTAGAAGGATCCAGTACTGAACTCCGAACCTTCGGCCTTCCAGAAGGTGAGGCAGTTGTATCCACCAGAGGAGCGAAATCCTGGCTTTCGGAGACAGACTGATCCTCTGGTGCACGTGTAGGTGAGAACCCGACCACTGGTCCAAGAGGTCCAGCTGAAAGGATCGAGCATGAAACCTTCCGTATTATAGAGCCTCGTAGGAGGCAATCATCTTCCCCAGAAGGCGGATGCACTAATGAACCGAGACCAAGGTAGGCTTTAAGACATCCCGCACCACTGATTGAATCATCAATGCTTTCTCCACAGGCAGAAACACCCTCTGCACATACGTGTCTAGGATCATTCCCAGGAAAGACAGCCTCCTTGTCGACTCCAGATGAGACTTCGGGAGGTTCAGGATCCAACCGTGCTCCTTGAGCAGATGTGTCGTGAGAGCAATGATCAGGAGATCGTCCAGATACGGAATTATGTTCACCCCTTGCTTGCGCAGGAGAACCCTCATCTCCACCATCAGCTTGGTGAAGATCTTCGGTGCTGTGGAGAGGACAAACTGCAGCGCCTGAAACTGATAGTGATCGTCCAACAGTGCAAACCCGAGATATGCCCGATGCGGAGACCAGATGGGAATGTGGAGGTACGCATCCTTGATGTCCAGGGACACCAGGAAGTCCCCCTCCGTCAGACCTGAGATGACAGCTCTCAGAGACACCGTCTTGAATTTGAACTCCCTGAGGTAGGGATTCAAAGATTTTAAGTTCAGAATTGGCGGTACTGAACCAGCCTGCTTCGGGTACCACGAAAAGGTTCGAATAGTAACCATTGTTCCACTGATGAGGTGGAACTGGAACAATGACCCTGGACACCACTAATTTGAAGTGGGGGAGTTTGAAACTCCAGTCTGTACCCTCTGGACACTGTATCCAGTACCCAGGGGTGCAGGCCAGACGTCACCCAGATGTGACTGAAATGCCGGAGTCTCGCCCTCACCTGACCTTCCTCCAGGCCTAGTCGTCCACCGTCATGTGGAGGACTTAGGGGTATCAGAAGCAGGCTTCTGGTTCTGGGAGCCAGCGGGAGCAGGCTTTTTTCCTTTGTAAAAAAAATAAACTCTAACAAACTTTTACCAGGAAAGCTCTGTAGAGCTCCCCTAGCTGTGACCAGCTCCTCCGGGCACATTTTCTAAACTGAGTCTGGTAGGAGAGGCATAGAGGGAGGAGCCAGCCCACACTATTAAACTCTTAATGAATGGCGTGTGCTAACTCTCAGGGCATGTAATACCATAGGCAGAGGGACTGCTGCTGGTGACACACAGTGACATGATGTGACGAGGAGAGCAAGAGTATAATAGGGGCTGATGGCTCCTGATGTATGAGATACACCAGAGAGTGTGGGGAGGAGACTGGTCAGATCTCTGGGCTGGTAACACACAGTGACATGATGTGAGGGGGAGAGCAGGAGTATAATAGGGGCTGATGGCTCCTGATGTATGAGATACACCAGAGAGTGTGGGGAGGAGACTGGTCAGATCTCTGGACTGGTAACACACAGTGACATGATGTGAGGGGAGAGCAGGAGTATAATAGGGGCTGATGTCTCCTGATGTATGAGATACACCAGAGAGTGTGGGGAGGAGACTGGTCAGATCTCTGGGCTGGTAACACACAGTGACATGATGTGAGGGGAGAGCAGGAGTATAATAGGGACTGATTGCTCCAGATGTATGAGATACACCAGAGAGTGTGGGGTGGAGACTGGTCAGATCTCTGGACTGGTAACACACAGTGACATGATGTGAGGTGGAGAGCAGGAGTATAATAGGGGCTGATGTCTCCTGATGTATGAGATACACCAGAGAGTGTGTGGAGGAGACTGGTCAGATATCTGGGCTTGTAACACACAGTGACATGATGTGAGGGGGAGAGCAGGAGTATAATAGGGGCTGATGTCTCCTGATGTATGAGATACACCAGGGAGTGTGGGGAGGAGACTGGTCAGATCTCTGGGCTGGTAACACACAGTGACATGATGTGAGGGGGAGAGCAGGAGTATAATAGGGGCTGATGGCTCCTGATGTATGAGATACACCAGAGAGTGTGGGGAGGAGACTGGTCAGATCTCTGGGCTGGTAACACACAGTGACATGATGTGAGGGGGAGAGCAGGAGTATAATAGGGGCTGATGGCTCCTGATGTATGAGATACACCAGAGAGTGTGGGGAGGAGACTGGTCAGATCTCTGGGCTGGTAACACACAGTGACATGATGTGAGGGGGAGAGCAGGAGTATAATAGGGGCTGATGGCTCCTGATGTATGAGATACACCAGAGAG
Organism: Pseudophryne corroboree; assembly: GCF_028390025.1. Lineage (NCBI taxonomy): Eukaryota > Metazoa > Chordata > Amphibia > Anura > Myobatrachidae > Pseudophryne > Pseudophryne corroboree. The sequence continues at coordinate 94,410 of NW_026967683.1, read as the reverse complement.
TGTGGGGAGGAGACTGGTCAGATCTCTGGGCTGGTAACACACAGTGACATGATGTGAGGGGGAGAGCAGGAGTATAATAGGGGCTGATGGCTCCTGATGTATGAGATACACCAGAGAGTGTGGGGAGGAGACTGGTCAGATCTCTGGGCTGGTAACACACAGTGACATGATGTGAGGGGGAGAGCAGGAGTATAATAGGGGCTGATGGCTCCTGATGTATGAGATACACCAGAGAGTGTGGGGAGGAGACTGGTCAGATCTCTGGACTGGTAACACACAGTGACATGATGTGAGGGGAGAGCAGGAGTATAATAGGGACTGATGGCTCCAGATGTATGAGATACACCAGAGAGTGTGGGGTGGAGACTGGTCAGATCTCTGGACTGGTAACACACAGTGACATGATGTGAGGTGGAGAGCAGGAGTATAATAGGGGCTGATGTCTCCTGATGTATGAGATACACCAGAGAGTGTGTGGAGGAGACTGGTCAGATATCTGGGCTTGTAACACACAGTGACATGATGTGAGGGGGAGAGCAGGAGTATAATAGGGGCTGATGGCTCCTGATGTATGAGATACACCAGAGAGTGTGTGGAGGAGACTGGTCAGATATCTGGGCTTGTAACACACAGTGACATGATGTGAGGGGGAGAGCAGGAGTATAATAGGGGCTGATGGCTCCTGATGTATGAGATACACCAGAGAGTGTGGGGAGGAGACTGGTCAGATCTCTGGACTGGTAACACACAGTGACATGATGTGAGGGGAGAGCAGGAGTATAATAGGGGCTGATGTCTCCTGATGTATGAGATACACCAGAGAGTGTGTGGAGGAGACTGGTCAGATATCTGGGCTTGTAACACACAGTGACATGATGTGAGGGGAGAGCAGAAGTATAATAGGGGATGAAGGCTCCTCCACTGGGCAGATACATTTCCCTCATTAGTCTGTACTGACAGAGGAGTGTGTAGGAAAAGAGATTGCTGTAGTGACTGAGCAAGGAGAATCTGTGACTCTTTTCTGTAATAAGTGTTTATTACTCACCTGTGCCGATATCTGTAGGGATCTCCTCCTCCTTACATTGCTGATCACCCCTCACACACGTCTCTTCTTCTCCCTCTATATTTTCTGCCTTTATATCAGTCACATACGTCTCTTCTCCCTCTATATCTTCTGACTTTATATCAGTCACATACGTCTCTTCTTCTCCCTCTATATCTTCTGCCTTTATATCAGTCACATACGTCTCTTCTTCTCCCTCTATATCTTCTGCCTTTATACCAGTCACATACGTCTCTTCTTCTCCCTCTGTATCTTCTGTTTTAATATCAGACAGACGTTCTACCTAAAAAAAATAAAAAATAAAAAACCCCAAAAATTTATGGTAAGAACTTACTGAACATCTAAAGGATGATCAGTGGAAACAGGATGCACCTGAGCTCAATTTTGAGCTTCATGGCAAAGGCAGGGAATACTTATGTAAAACTTTTTTTCACGTTGTCATTATGGGGTAGTGAGTGTAGATATTGGAGGGAAAAAAGGAGATTTGTTAAATCTCTTTCTGCGAGGTACACTGGGCTCCACAAGGATTAACATCGGAGTGTAGAGTAGGATCTTGATCTGAGGCACCAACAGGCTCAAAGCTTTGACTGTTCCCAAGATGCACAGCGCCGCCTCCTCTATAACCCCGTGCACAGGAGCTCAGTTTCGTTACCCAGCCCAATGCAGTAGCAGGTACTAGAGACGACAATCGCTCGTAGCCAATTACACCACATACTCACCACAGGAGAGGGTGTCAGCGGCTAATTCCACACCAACCCAAAGAAGCTAAGTGTGTCAGGGTGGGCGCCCTGTGGAGCCCAGTGTACCTCGCAGAAAGAGATTTATCAACGGTAAGTTCTTACCATAAATCTTGTTTTCTACTGCAGGGTACACTGGTGTTCCACAGGGAATAACATCGGGGATGTCCTAAAGTAGTTCCTTATGGGAGGGGGACGCACTGTAGCGGGCACAAGAACCCAGCGTCCAAAGGAAGCATCCTGGGAGGTGGATGTATCAAAGGCATAGAACCTTATGAATGTGTTCACTGAAGACCACGTAGCCATCTTGCACAATTGTTCAAGGGTCGCACCACGGTGGGCGGCCCAAGAAGGTCCAACCGACCGAGTAGAATGGGCTTTGATGGTAGCAGGAGCCAGACGACCAGCCTGTACATAAGCATGTGCAATCACCATTCTAATCCATCTGGCCAGTATCTGCTTGGAAGAAGGCCAGCCACGTTTGTGAAAACCAAAAAGTACAAAAAGAGAATCAGTCTTCCTAAGGGAGACGGTTCTCTTTACATAGATATGGAGAGCCTGTACCACATCCAAAGATCGCTCTTTGGAAGACAATTCAGGAGAATTAAAGGCCGGAACCACAATCTCCTGGTTAAGGTGGAAGGAAGACACCACCTTGGGTAAATAACCTGGGTGCGTTCTAAGAACCGCCCTGTCACAGAGAAAAATCACATGGGGAGACTTACAGGATAAGGCACCCAAGTCCGAGACCCTTCTAGCTGAAGCAATAGCCAGCAAGAATAGCACCTTAAGGGAAAGCCACTTAAGGTCAGCAGAGGCAAAAAGTTCAAACAGAGTCTCTTGCAAGGCCTCCAAAACCACCGACAGATCCCAAGGGGCCACAGATAGCACATAAGGAGGCTGAATCCACAACACGGCCTGAGTGAAAGTATGAACATCAGGCAGGGCAGCAATCTTTCTCTGAAACCAAACCGACAAGGCAGAAATGTGAACCTTGAGGGAGGCCAGACGAAGGCCTAAGTCCAGGCCCTGTTGTAGGAAGGCCAACAGTTTGGCCGTACTAAACTTGAAAACGTCATGATTGTGAGACACACACCAAGTAAAGTGAGCATTCCAGAGCCTATGGTAAATCCGAGCAGAAGCTGGCTTAAGGGCCTTGCACATAGTTTGAACGACCGCCTCAGAAAAACCCTTGGTATCAACACTTGCGGACGAGATAGGAAGCATCGAATCCTGTCCTGAAGTTTCAGGACCTTCTCCTGAGACAAGAACAACCGCTGGTTGTGAGTGTCCAATAACGCTCCCAGGAACCAGGGATGATTTCTTGCAGTTGACAAGCCACTCGTAGGCTGTCATAACCTGGACAGTCAGATCTAGATGACACAGGAGAATTTCTGGGGAATTTGCCAGGATCAACAAATAGTCTAGGTACGTCAGAATCATGACCGCCATCAACGGGGAGCCATTGTCAAACCAAAGGGTACTGCCCGAAATTGGTAATGAAGGTTGCCCACTGCAAACCTTAGGTACTGCTGATGAGACACTGCAATAGGAATATGCAGGTAGGCATCCTGTATGTCCAGGGAGACCATATAGTCCCCAGGCTCCTAGGCCAGAACAATAGAGCACAGTTTCCATACGAAACTTGTTGACCCGCACATACCTGTTCAAGGACTTCAGATTAAGAATGGACCTCGAGGACCCGTTCGGTTTCGGGACTAGAAACAGCGGTGAATAGTACCCCTTGCCTTTCTGAGCCAGAGGCACCTGTACTACCACTCCTGTGGTCAGGAGGGAATGTACCACTGAATGCAGAGTGTTTGCTTTTGCCGGGTCCAGAGGAACATATGTCAGGAAAAATCGATGAGGAGGACGATTCTTGAAGGGTACGGCGTAACCTCGAGCGACGACTTCCCTTACCCAGGCATCGGAAGTGGTTTTAAACCATTCCTGGGCAAAACCTAGAAGTTGGCCCCCCACCCTGGGATCCTCCAGAGGGAGGCCCGCCCCGTCATGCGGCAGGTTTGTCAGTTTTGGAAGCAGGCTGACGGGCAGCCCAGGCTCGCTTTGGTCTGGGCTTTGCAGGTCTGGAAGCATGAGCTTGCTTTGGGTACGCCTGACCTTTTGCTTTACCTGGAGGACGAAAAGGGTAGAGGGAAAGTACTTTTAGCTTTCTGTGCGGAAGGAGACGTACTAGGTAGGCAAGCTGTTTTAGCAGTAGCCAGATCAGCCCCAATCTTATTGAGGTCTTCTACAACGAGAATGTCTCCCTTGAAAGGAAGCACCTCCAGAGTTTTCTTGGAATCCATATTCACCAACCAGGATCTCAACCAAAGTATACGTCTGGCCAAGACGGACGTAGTAGCAGCCTTGGCCGCCAGCCCCCCAGCATCGGAGGCCGCCTCCTTAAGGTACAGAAAAGCCGTGGTAATATATGAGAGACATTGTCGAGCATGCTCAGATGCGTTGGAAGTCAGCTCTGGCTCAAGCTCCTTAGCTCACGCCTCAACAGCTTCAGCAGCCCAACCTGCTGCAATGGTTGGCCTATGCACAGCCCCCGTTACGGTATAAATCGCTTTTTAAAAACTTTCCACACGTCTATATGTCGGTTCCTTCAGAGAGGTGACGGTAGTTACTGGCAGAGCAGAGGAAACTACCATGCTTGCCACATGAGAATCTACAGGCGGAGGAGTTTCCCAATTGTTACATAGCTCCGCAGAGAGAGGATAGCGAGCCATCAGTTTCTTATGTGGTGTGAATTTTGTTCCCGGGTTATCCCAGGATTCCTGACGAATGTGAGCCAGGTGTTGAGAATGAGGTAAAAGTTGTTTAACCACCTTCTTACGTTTAAACCTATCCGGTTTCTTAGATACAACCTCAGGCTCATCAGACACCTGAAGAATGAGCCTAATTGCCTCAATCAGATCAGGGACATCCACCAATGCCTTCCTTTCCCCATCAGCTAACAGAAGGACACCGGAGCCTCCGCTGTAGTTACCCAGCAAACCAGGGCGCGGGAGTATACAGCGCCACTGGGGGAGTGATGGAGCTGCAGCAAAGGATGTCTATTTGACATACATAAAAGCTGCAGCCCTTGAAGTCTTAAAAATGTCTTCTTTTCTTCTAAAATTTAGCTTAGATAATGGGCTGGAGGAACAGCCCTCCTGTTGATTGCCTCCTTACTGCATGGTACCAGCTTACAAACTGAGCTCCTGTGCACGGGGTTATAGAGGAGGCGGCGCTGTGCATCTTGGGAACAGTCAAAGCTTTGAGCCTGTTGGTGCCTCAGATCAAGATCCTACTCTACACCCCGATGTTAATCCTTGTGGAGCCCAGTGTACCCCGCAACAGAAAAGACTATAGTGACATTTGCATACAGTCAGATTAAACTGAGGTGAAACAGTATAATATCAGTGTATAAGACACACAGCTTCTCTACAGATCATATAGTGACAGTCACTTTGGTATATTGGGGAGACCCTAAATCCCACCTACCTGATCCTCCTGTGGGATCCTGTGATTCTCCTCTGTACAATCCTGGGAATACAGAGGACGGGGACATCTCTCTGGGGTATCTCTGTTACTGGGCCCATCTGTAGGAGACACACAGTGACTGAGTACAGTGTATATATGTGATTATCAGGTGATGTGCCCCCATACCTGCTCTCCCCTATACAATACATGACAGTCTCCTCTTACCCAGTGATGTGAGGGGCCGGTGATTCTCCATCATCACGTCCTTGTACAGATCCCTGTGTTCTTCTGTATACTCCCCCTCCTGCATGGAGACATAGACAGTGACATCCTGACACCTTATAGGAACCTGACACACACAGTGATACAGTCATCACCCAGACACATCCCCTGGTGTTACTGTATAATGCCCCATTCCCAGCAGTCACCTCTCCAGTCATCACCCAGACACATCCCCTGGTGTTACTGTATAATGTCCCATTCCCAGCAGTCACCTCTCCAGTCATCACCCAGACACATCCCCTGGTGTTACTGTATAATGTCCCATTCCCAGCAGTCACCTCTCCAGTCATCACACAGACACATCCCCTGGTGTTACTGTATAATGCCCCATTCCCAGCAGTCACCTCTCCAGTCATCACCCAGACACATCCCCCGGTGTTACCGTATAATGTCCCATTCCCAGCAGTCACCTCTCCAGTCATCACCCAGACACATCCCCTGGTGTTACTGTATAATGTCCCATTCCCAGCAGTCACCTCTCCAGTCATCACACAGACACATCCCCTGGTGTTACTGTATAATGCCCCATTCCCAGCAGTCACCTCTCCAGTCATCACCCAGACACATCCCCCGGTGTTACCGTATAATGTCCCATTCCCAGCAGTCACCTCTCCAGTTATCACCCAGACACATCCCCCGGTGTTACCGTATAATGTCCCATTCCCAGCAGTCACCTCTCCAGTCATCACCCAGACACGTCCCCCAGTGTTACTGTATAATCTCCCATTCCCAGCAGTCACCTCTCCAGTCATCACCCAGACACATCCCCCGGTGTTACCGTATAATGTCCCATTCCCAGCAGTCACCTCTCCAGTCAAAACCCAGACACATCCCCCGGTGTTACCGTATAATGTCCCATTCCAAGCAGCCCCCTCTTCAGTCATCACCCAGACACGTCCCCTGGTGTTACCGTACAATGTTCCATTCCCAGCAGTCACCTCTCCAGTCATCACCCAGACACGTCCCCTGGTGTTACTGTATAATATCCCATTCCCAGCAGTCACCTCTCCAGTCATCACCCAGACACGTCCCCCGGTGTTACTGTATAATGACTCATTCCCAGCAGTCACCTCTCCAGTCATCACCCAGACACGTCCCCCGGTGTTACTGTATAATGCCCCATTCCAAGCAGTCACCTCTCCAGTCATCACCCAGACACATCACCCGGTGTTACTGTATAATGTCCCATTCCCAGCGGTCACCTCTCCAGTCATCACCCAGACACATCACCCGGTGTTACTGTATAATGTCCCATTCCCAGCAGTCACCTCTCCAGTCATCACCCAGACACATCCCCTGGTGTTACTGTATAATGTCCCATTCCCGGCAGTCACCTCTCCAGTCATCACCCGGACACATCCCCTGGTGTTACTGTATAATGTCCCATTCCCGGCAGTCACCTCTCCAGTCATCACCCGGACACATCCCCTGGTGATACTGTACATTGTCCCATTCCCAGCAGTCACCTCTCCAGTCATCACCCAGACACGCCCCCTGGTGTTACTGTATAATGTCCCATTCCCGGCAGTCACCTCTCCAGTCATCACCCGGACACATCCCCTGGTGTTACTGTATAATGTCCCATTCCCAGTAGTCACCTCTCCAGTCATCACCCAGACACATCCCCTGGTGTTACTGTATAATATCCCATTCCCAGCAGTCACCTCTCCAGTCATCACCCAGACACGCCCCCGGGTGTTACTGTATAATGTCCCATTCCCAGCAGTCACCTCTCCAGTCATCACACAGACACGTCCCCTGGTGTTACTGTATAATGCCCCATTCCCAGCAGTCACCTCTCCAGTCATCACCCAGACACATCCCCCGGTGTTACTGTATAATGTCCCATTCCCAGCAGTCACCTCTCCAGTTATCACCCAGACACAACCCCCGGTGTTACCGCATAATGTCCCATTCCCAGCAGTCACCTCTCCAGTCAAAACCCAGACACATCCCCCGGTGTTACCGTATAATGTCCCATTCCAAGCAGCCCCCTCTTCAGTCATCACCCAGACACGTCCCCTGGTGTAACCGTACAATGTTCCATTCCCAGCAGTCACCTCTCCAGTCATCACCCAGACACGTCCCCTGGTGTTACTGTATAATGTCCCATTCCCAGCAGTCACCTCTCCAGTCATCACCCAGACACGTCCCCTGGTGTTACTGTATAATGTCCCATTCCCAGCAGTCACCTCTCCAGTCATCACCCAGAAACGTCCCCCGGTGTTACTGTATAATGTCCCATTCCCAGCAGTCACCTCTCCAGTCATCACCCAGACACGTCCCCCGGTGTTACTGTATAATGACTCATTCCCAGCAGTCACCTCTCCAGTCATCACCCAGACACGTCCCCCGGTATTACTGTATAATGCCCCATTCCAAGCAGTCACCTCTCCAGTCATCACCCAGACACATCCCCCGGTGTTACTGTATAATGTCCCATTCCCAGCAGTCACCTCTCCAGTCATCACCCAGACACATCACCCGGTGTTACTGTATAATGTCCCATTCCCAGCGGTCACCTCTCCAGTCATCACCCAGACACATCACCCGGTGTTACTGTATAATGTCCCATTCCCAGCAGTCACCTCTCCAGTCATCACCCAGACACATCCCCTGGTGTTACTGTATAATGTCCCATTCCCGGCAGTCACCTCTCCAGTCATCACCCGGACACATCCCCTGGTGTTACTGTATAATGTCCCATTCCCGGCAGTCACCTCTCCAGTCATCACCCGGACACATCCCCTGGTGTTACTGTATAATGTCCCATTCCCAGTAGTCACCTCTCCAGTCATCACCCAGACACATCCCCTGGTGTTACTGTATAATATCCCATTCCCAGCAGTCACCTCTCCAGTCATCACCCAGACACGCCCCCTGGTGTTACTGTATAATGTCCCATTCCCGGCAGTCACCTCTCCAGTCATCACTCGGACACATCCCCTGGTGTTACTGTATAATGTCCCATTCCCGGCAGTCACCTCTCCTGTCATCACCCAGACACATCCCCTGGTGTTACTGTATAATGTCCCATTCCCAGCAGTCACCTCTCCAGTCATCACACAGACACATCCCCTGGTGTTACTGTATAATGCCCCATTCCCAGCAGTCACCTCTCCAGTCATCACCCAGACACATCCCCCGGTGTTACCGTATAATGTCCCATTCCCAGCGGTCACCTCTCCAGTCATCACCCAGACACATCACCCGGTGTTACTGTATAATGTCCCATTCCCAGCAGTCACCTCTCCAGTCATCACCCAGACACATCCCCTGGTGTTACTGTATAATGTCCCATTCCCGGCAGTCACCTCTCCAGTCATCACCCGGACACATCCCCTGGTGTTACTGTATAATGTCCCATTCCCGGCAGTCACCTCTCCAGTCATCACCCGGACACATCCCCTGGTGTTACTGTATAATGTCCCATTCCCAGTAGTCACCTCTCCAGTCATCACCCAGACACATCCCCTGGTGTTACTGTATAATATCCCATTCCCAGTAGTCACCTCTCCAGTCATCACCCAGACACGTCTCTTGGTGTTACTGTATAATGCCCCATTCCCAGCAATCACCTCTCCAGTCATCACACAGACACGTCCCCCGGTGTTACTGTATAATGCCCCATTCCCAGCAGTCACCTCTCCAGTCATCACCCAGACACATCCCCCGGTGTGACTGTATAATGTCCCATTCCCAGCAGTCACTTCTCCAGTCATCACCCAGAAACGTCCCCTGGTGTTACTGTATAATGCCCCACTCCCAGCAGTCACCTCCCCAGTCATCACACAGAAACGTCCCCTGGTGTTACTGTATAATGTCCCATTCCCAGCAGTCACCTCTCCAGTCATCACTTAGACACGTCCCCTGGTGTTACCGTATAATGTCCCATTCCCAGCAGTCACCTCTCCAGTTATCACCCAGACACGTCCCCCGGTGTTACCGTATAATGCCCCATTCCCAGCAGCCCCCTCTCCAGTCATCACCCAGACACGTCCCCCGGTGTTACTGTATAATATCCCATTCCCAGCAGTCACCTCTCCAGTCATCATCCAGACACGCCCCCTGGTGTTACTGTATAATGTCCCATTCCCAGCAGTCACCTCTCCAGTCATCACCCAGACACGTCCCCTAGTGTTACTGTATAATGTCCCATTCCCAGCAGTCACCTCTCCAGTCATCACCCAGACACGTCCCCTAGTGTTACTGTATAATATCCCATTCCCAGCAGTCACCTCTCCAGTCATCATCCAGACACGCCCCCTGGTGTTACTGTATAATGCCCCATTCCCAGCAGTCACCTCTCCATTCATCACCCAGACACGTCCCCTGGTGTTACTGTATAATGTCCCATTCCCAGCAGTCACCTCTCCAGTCATCACACAGACACGTCCCCCGGTGTTACTGTATAATGTCCCATTCCCAGCAGTCACCTCTCCAGTCATCACACAGACACGTCCCCCGGTGTTACTGTATAATGTCCCATTCCCAGCAGTCACCTCTCCAGTCATCACCCAGACACGTCCCCCGGTGTTACTGTATAATGTCCCATTCCCAGCAGTCACCTCTCCAGTCATCACCCAGACACGCCCCCTGGTGTTACTGTATAATGTCCCATTCCCAGCAGTCACCTCTCCAGTCATCACCCAGACACATCCCCTGGTGTTACTGTATAATGTCCCATTCCCAGCAGTCACCTCTCCAGTCATCACCCAGACACATCCCCTGGTGTTACTGTATAATGTCCCATTCCCAGCAGTCACCTCTCCAGTCATCACCCAGACACGTCCCCTGGTGTTACTGTATAATAACCCATTCCCAGCAGTCACCTCTCCAGCAGTTGAATGATGGTGTTGGTGAGATTATATGGAGTGCTGCTCTACTCTGTGTTCTGGATTGGGAGTGGATCTGCCAGCAGGTACTGCTTACACATAAAAAAAAAAACAGTACATATTAAAAAAGTGGGCATGGCCACAGGTAAAGGGGGCGTGGTCACACCCCTTTTCCTATACTTTCAATGGAAGTTTGGAGAGCCATGGTACTGGCCACCATGGGCTGAGGCACCAGTACGTTTCTTTTATTCGTGAAGTGAGGTGAGCAGAAGACAGGGGATGGGAGGAGAGGAGGGGATGGGAGGCAGGCAGGGGACAGCAGAGGGGAGGGGTATGGGTGACAGGCAGGGGGCAGCAGGAGAGGGGAGTATGCGAGGCAAGCAGGGGGGCAGCAAGGAAGGGGGAGTATGGGTGGCATGGCACGGGGCAGCAGGGGAGGGGGGTATGGAAGGCAGGGAGCAGTAGGGGAGAGGGGTATGGGCGGCATGGAGCAGCAGGGGAGGAGGGTATGGGAGGTATGCAGGGGGCAGCAGGGGAGGGGGGTGTGGAAGGCAGGGGGCAGCAGAGGAGGGGGGTATGGGAGGCAGGCAGGGGGCAGCAGGGGAGGGGGGTATGGGAGGCAGCAGGGAAGGGGGGTATGGGAGGCAGGGGGCAGCAGAGGAGGGGGGTATGGGAGGCAGGGGAGGGGGGGTATGGGAGGCAGGCAGGAGGTAGCAGGGGAGGGGAGGCAGCAGGGGAGAGGGGTATGGAAGGCAGGTGGCAGCAGGGTATAGGGGGAAGCAGGGGAGGGGGGTATGGGAGGCAGCAGGGGAGGGGGATATGGGAGGCAGGGGGCAGCAGGGGAGGGGGGGTATGGGAGGCAGGGTATAGGGGGAAGCAGGGGAGGGGGGTATGGGAGGCAGGGGGTATGGGAGGCAGCAGAGGGAGGGGGGTATGGGAGGCAGGGGGCAGCAGAGGGAGGGGGGTATGGGAGGCAGGGGGCAGCAGAGGGAGGGGGGTATGGGAGGCAGGGGGCAGCAGAGGGAGGGGGGTATGGGAGGCAGGGGGCAGCAGAGGAGGGGGTATGGGAGGCAGGGGGCAGCAGGGTATAGGGGGAAGCAGGGGAGTGGGGTATGGGAGGCAGCAGAGGAGGGGGGTATGGGAGGCAGAAGGAGGGGGGTATGGGAGGCAGGGGGCAGCAGAGGGAGGGGGTATGGGAGGCAGGGGGCAGCAGAGGAGGGGGGTATGGGAGGCAGGGGGAAGCAGGGGAGGGGGTATGGGAGGCAGGGGGAAGCAGGGGAGGGGGGTATGGGAGGCAGCAGGGTATAGAGGGAAGAAGGGGAGGGAAGTATGGGAGGCAGGGGGCAGCAGGGTATAGGGGGAAGCAGGGGAGGGGGTATGGGAGGCAGCAGGGGAGGGGGTTATGGGAGGCAGGGGGCAGCAGGGGAGGGGGGTATGGGAGGCAGCAGGGTATAGGGGGAAGCAGGGGAGAGGGGTATGGGAGACAGGGGGCAGCTGGGGAGGGGGTTATGGGAGGCAGGGTATAGGGGGAAGCTGGGGAGGGGGGTATGGGAGGCAGGGGGTATGGGAGGCAGCAGGGGAGGGGGGTATGGGAAGCAGGGGGCAGCAGAGGGAGGGGGGTATGGGAGGCAGGGGGCAGCAGAGGGAGGGAGGTATGGGAGGCAGGGGGCAGCAGAGGGAGGGGGGTACGGGAGGCAGGGGGCAGCAGAGGAGGGGGTATGGGAGGCAGGGGGCTGCAGGGTATAGTGGGAAGCAGGGGTGGGGGGTATGGGAGGCAGCAGAGGAGGGGGGTATGGGTGGCAGCAGGGGAGGAGGGTGTGGAAGACAGGGGGCAAAATTGGAGGGGGGTATGGGAGGCAGGGGGCAACAGAAGGAGGGGGGTATGGGAGGCAGGGGGCAGCAGAGGGAGGGGGTATGGGAGGCAGGGGGTAGCAGAGGGAGGGGGATATGGGAGGCAGGGGCAGCAGAAGAGGGGTGTATGGGAGGAGGGGGGCAGAAGGGTATAGGGGGCAGCAGGGGAGGAGGGGTTGGGAGGCAGGGGGCAGCAGAGGAGGGGGTATGTGAGGAGGGGGGCAGAAGGGTATAGGGGGAAGCAGAGGAGGGGGGTATGGGAGGCAGCAGGGGAGGGGGGTATGGGAGGCAGGGGGCAGCAGAGGAGGGGGGTATAGGAGGCAGCAGGGGAGGGGGTATGGGAGGCAGGGGGCAGCAGAGGAGGGGGGTATGGGAGGCAGGGGGCAGCAGGGGAGGGGGGTTTGGGAGGCAGGCAGAGGAGGGGGTATGGGAGGCAGGGGAGGGGGGTATGGGTGGCAGGGGGCAGCAGAGTGGGGGACTATAGGTGACAGGCAGGGGGCAGCAGAGGAGGGGGGTATGGGAGGCAGGCAGGTGAGGGCGGGGGCATTACCTGTAGGAGGCAGCAGCAGCAGATGAGACCGGGGGCGCTGCTCCGTGTACAGGAAGTGGGCGGGGCAGTATTTCCGGGACACCGTCTGCAGAACGCATGGGATTATGGGTAGAGACTGCCGCAGTAACATGACAACTAGGAAAAGCCCCGCCCACTCTCCCACCATAGGACGTAGTTTCCTATCACTCATCATGTAGCCCCGCCCCTTCTATCGTTCATAGGCCGAAGCTCCCGTCACTCAGACCCGGCCACTTTTCTTTCCATAGGCCGCAGCCCCGCCCACTCCTCCGCCCATAGGCAGCAGTTACCCGTCACTCAGCTAGCCCCGCCCCTGTCTACCGCCACTAGTCGAACGTACCCGTCACTCATTCTCAGTCTCCCGCCCATAGTTCGCTGCCCCGCCCACTCTCGCTCCCATAGGCCGCAGCACAGTCCCCGCCCTCCTCTGCCTCCGGCCACTGTAAACGTCATTATCTGCCGCTCACACAGACTAAGCCAACATGGCGGCGCACATAGGGAGCCAGCAACATGGCGCCTGCCCCTCCTGATGCTGTCCTGTGTGTGTATGATGTGTACAGACCCCCTGTCTGTGTGGAGTGTGTATGTGCTTCCCAGGTGGGGACCCTGACAGCGCACATGTTACACTTACCTCCTGCTTTTACTCAGGTGTACTAACTACTGGCTGTAAAGGATCCAATGGTGGAGATAAGTACATTGTGATACTGAGGAGGAGGACTGGAGTAATATAACCAGAATTGTACACAAGTGAGGTACATGAGGCACCATGCAGTATGAGATGCCTCAATACATCTTGCCTCAATACACCATGCAGTTTGAGATGCCTCATACATCCAGCCTCAATACACCATGCAGTGTGAGATACCTCATACATCTAGCCTCAATACACCATGCAGTGTGAGATTCCTCATACATCTAGCCTCAATACACCATGCAGTGTGAGATGCCTCATACATCTAGCCTCAATACACCATGCAGTGTGAGATGCCTCATACATCTAGCCTCAATACACCTTGCAGTGTGAGATGCCTCATACATCCAGCCTTAATACACCATGCAGTATGAGATGCCTCAATACATCTAGCCTCAATACACCATGCCGTGTGAGATGCCTCATACATCCAGCCTCAATACACCATGCAGTGTGAGATGCCTCATACATCCAAGCTAAATACACCATGCAGTGTGAGATGCCTCATATATCTAGCCTCAATACACCTTGCAGTGTGAGATGCCTCATACATCCAGCATCAATACGCCATGCAGCGTGAGATTCCTCATACATCCAGCCTCAATACACCTTGCAGTGTGAGATGCCTCATACATGTAGCCTCAATACACCATGCAGTGTGAGATGCCTTATACATCCAGCCGCAATACACCATGCAGTGTGAGATGCCTCATACATCCAAGCTAAATACACCATGCAGTGTGAGATGCCTCATACATCTAGCCTCAATACACCTTGCAGTGTGAGATGCCTCATACAACTAGCCTCAATACACCTTGTAGTGTGAGATGCCCCATATATGTAACCTAAATAAACCTTGCAGTGGGATATGCCTCATACATCCAGCCTCAATACACCATGCAGTGTGAGATGCCTCATACATCTAGCCTCAATACACCTTGCAGTGTGAGATGCCTCATACAGCCAGCCTCAATACGTCATACAGCGCAAGATGCCTCATACATCCAGCCTCAATATGCCATGCAGCGCGAGATGCCTCATACATCCATCCTCAATACATCACGCAGTGCGAGATGCCTCATACAGCCAGCCGCAATACACCATGCTGTGTGAGATGCCTCATATATTTAGCCTCAATACACCATGCAGTGTGAGATGCCTCAATACGCCATGCAGTGTGAGATGCCTCATACATCCAGCCTCAATACATCATGCAGCGCGAGATTCCTCATACATCCAGCCTCAATACACCATGCAGTGTGAGATGCCACATACATCCAGCCTCAAAACACTTTGCAGTGTGAGATGCCTCATACATCCAGCCTCAATACACCGTGCAGTGTGAGATGCCTCATCACATCTAGCCTCAATACACCTTGCAGTGTGAGATGCCTCATACAGCTAGCCGCAATACACCTTGCAGTGTGAGATGCCACATACATCAGGGCTGCCGACTTCTGGGCTGCTTTCTCCGGGAGAGAGCAGCCCGTCGGCTCAGCGGGGGGGGGGGGCGCCTGAGGTGACGCGAAGGCGGCGGGCCAGAGGCGGGATGGGGGCGGACCAGAGGTGGGACAGGGCGGGGCTTCCGTCCATCATCATTTAAGCCACACCCCTGTTGTGTAATGCCGCGATTACCGGCATTATACAGCAGGGGGCGTGGTTACGATGACGCGATTCAACAAGAATCGCGTCATCGTCTGCCCGGACCGCCCACTTTACTCGTTAAGTGGGCGGCGGGCAGCGGGTGACCCCCGTAAATCGGGAGACTTGCCTGCCCTTCCGGGGGGCCGGGAGGGTCACCCGTTTTTCGGGAGCCTTCCGGCCATTCCGGGAGAGTAGGCAAGTATGACATACATCCATCCTCAATACACCTTGCAGTGTGAGATGCCTCATACATCCAGCATTAATACACCATGCAGTGTGAGATGCCTCACACATCCAAGCTCAATCCACCTGCAGTGTGACATGCCTCATACATCTAGCCTCTATTTGTCATGCAGCGTAAGATGCCTCATACATCCAGCCTCAATACACCATGCACTGTGAGATGCCTCAATATACTTTGCAGTGTGAGATGCCTCCTACATCCAGCCTCAATACCTTATGTCTACTGTGTGTGACTGAGGCTGTATACGGAGCACAATGTGACTAGGACGCACCAGGAGACTGTGCTGAGTAATGTTATATATGACACCTGTATACTGTGTGTGACTGAGGCTGTATACGGAGCACAATGTGAAAAGGATGCACCAGGAGACTGCGCTGAGTAATGTAATATATGACACCTGTATACTGTGTGTGTGACTGAGGCTGTATACGGAGCACAATGTGACTAGGACGCACCAGGAGACTGCACTGAGTAATGTGATATATGACACCTGTTTACTGTGTGTGACGGAGGCTGTATACGGAGCACAATGTGACTAGGACGCACCAGGAGACTGCACTGAGCAATGTTATATATGACACCTGTATACTGTGTGTGACTGAGTCTGTATACGGAGCACAATGTGACTAGGACGCACCAGGAGACTGCGCTGAGTAATGTGATATATGACACCTGTATACTGTGTGTGACTGAGGCTGTATACAGAGTAAAATGTGACTAGGACGCACCAGGAGACTGCGCTGAGTAATGTGATATATGGCACCTGTATACTGTGTGTGACTGAGGCTGTATACGGAGCACAATGTGACCAGGACGCACCAGGAGACTGCGCTGAGTAATGTGATATATGACACCTGTATACTGTGTGTGACTGAGGCTGTATACAGAGCACAATGTGACTAGGACGCACCAGGAGACTGCACGGAGTAATGTGATATATGATACCTGTATTCTGTGTGTGACTGAGGCTGTATACAGAGTAAAATGTGAGTAGGACGCACCAGGAGACTGCGCTGAGTAATGTGATATATGAAACCTGTATACTGTGTGTGACTGAGGCTGTATACGGAGCACAATGTGACCAGGACGCACCAGGAGACTGCACTGAGTAATGTGATATATGACACCTGTATACTGTGTGTGACTGAGGCTGTATACAGAGTAAAATGTGAGTAGGACGCACCAGGAGACTGCACTGAGTAATGTGATATATGAAACCTGTATACTGTGTGTGACTGAGGCTGTATACAGAGTAAAATGTGACTAGGATGCACCAGGAGACTGCGCTGAGTAATGTGATATATGACACCTGTATACTGTGTGTGACTGAGGCTGTATACGGAGCACAATGTGACTAGGACGCACCAGGAGACTGCACTGAGTAATGTGATATATGATACCTGTATACGGAGCACAATGTGACTAGGACGCACCAGGTGACTGCGCTGAGTAATGTGATATATGACACCTGTATACTGTGTGTGACTGAGGCTGTATACGGAGCACAATGTGACCAGGACGCACCAGGAGACTGCGCTGAGTAATGTGATATATGACACCTGTATACTGTGTGTGACTGAGGCTGTGTACAGATTAAAATGTGACTAGGATGCACCAGGAGACTGCGCTGAGTAATGTGATATATGACACCTGTATACTGTGTGTGACTGAGGCTGTATACAGAGCACAATGTGACTAGGACGCACCAGGAGACTGCGCTTAGTAATGTGATATATGATACCTGTATACTGTGTGTGACTGAGGCTGTATACAGAGTAAAATGTGAGTAGGACGCACCAGGAGACTGCGCTGAGTAATGTGATATATGAAACCTGTATACTGTGTGTGACTGAGGCTGTATACGGAGCACAATGTGAGTAGGACGCACCAGGAGACTGCGCTGAGTAATGTGATATATGACACCTGTATACTGTGTGTGACTGAGGCTGTATACAGAGCACAATGTGACTAGGACGCACCAGGAGACTGCACTGAGTAATGTGATATATGATACCTGTATACGGAGCACAATGTGACTAGGACGCACCAGGTGACTGCGCTGAGTAATGTGATATATGACACCTGTATACTGTGTGTGACTAAGGCTGTATACGGAGCACAATGTGACCAGGACGCACCAGGAGACTGCGCTGAGTAATGTGATATATGACACCTGTATACTGTGTGTGACTGAGGCTGTATACAGATTAAAATGTGACTAGGATGCACCAGGAGACTGCGCTAAGTAATGTGATATATGACACCTGTATACTGTGTGTGGCTGAGGCTGTATACGGATCACTATGCGACTAGCATGCACCAGGAGACTGCGCTAAGTAATGTGATATATGACACCTGTATACTGTGTGTGACTGAGGCTGTATACGGAGCACAATGTGACCAGGACGCCCAAGGAGACTTCGCTGAGTAATGTGATATGACACCTGTATACTGTGTTTGACTGAGGCTGTATACGGAGCACAGTGTGACTAGGACGCACCAGGAGACTGCGCTGAGTAATGTGATATATGACAGCTGTATACTGTGTGTGACTGAGGCTGTATACGGAGCACAATGTGACTAGGACGCATAAGGAGACTGTGCTGAGTAATGTGATATATGACAGCTGTATACTGTGTGTGACTGAGGCTGTATACGGAGCACAATGTGACCAGGACGCACCAGGAGACTGCGCTGAGTAATATGATATATGACACCTGTATACTGTGTGTGACGGAGGCTGTATACAGAGTAAAATGTGACTAGGATGCACTAGGAGACTGCGCTGAGTAATGTGATATATACCACCTGTATACTGTGTGTGACTGAGGCTGTATACGGAGCACAATGTGACTAGGACGCACCAGGAGACTGCGCTGAGTAATGTTATATATGACACCTGTATACTGTTTGTGACTGAGGCTGTATACGGAGCACAATGTGATCAGGACGCACCAGGAGACTGCACTGAGTAATGTGATATATGACACCTGTATACTGTGTGTGACTGAGGCTGTATATGGAGCACAATGTGACCAGGACGCACCAGGAGACTGCGCTGAGTAATGTGATATATGACACCTGTATACTGTGTGTGACTGAGGCTGTATACGGAGCACAATGTGACTAGGACGCACCAGGAGACTGCGCTGAGTAATGTGATATATGACACCTGTATACTGTGTGTGACTGAGGCTGTATACAGAGTAAAATGTGACTAGGATGCACCAGGAGACTGCGCTAAGTAATGTGATATATGACACCTGTATACTGTGTGTGGCTGAGGCAGTATACGGATCACTATGCGACTAGCATGCACCAGGAGACTGCACTGAGTAATATGATAAATTACACCTGTATACTGTGTGTGACTGAGGCTGTATATGGAGCACAATGTGACTAGGATGCACAAGGAGACTGCGCTGAGTAATGTGATATGACACCTGTATACTGTGTTTGACTGAGGATGTATACGGAGCACAGTGTGACTAGGACGCACCAGGAGACTGCGCTGAGTAATGTGATATATGACAGCTGTATACTGTGTGTGACTGAGGCTGTATACGGAGCACAATGTGACTAGGATGCACCAGGAGACTGCGCTGAGTAATGTGATATATGACAGCTGTATACTGTGTGTGACTGAGGCTGTATACAGAGTAAAATGTGACTAGGATGCACTAGGAGACTGCGCTGAGTAATGTGATATATGTCACCTGTATACTGCGTGTGACTGAGGCTGTATACGGAGCACAATGTGACCAGGACGCACCATGAGACTGCACTGAGTAATGTGATATATGACACCTGTATACTGTGTGTGACTGAGGCTGTATACGGAGCACAATGTGACCAGGACGCACCAGGAGACTGCGCTGAGTAATGTGATATATGACACCTGTATACTGTGTGTGACTGAGGCTGTATACGGAGCACAATGTGACCAGGACGCACCAGGAGACTGCGCTGAGTAATGTGATATATGACACCTGTATACTGTGTGTGACTGAGGCTGTATACGGAGCACAATGTGACTAGGATGCACCAGGAGACTGCGCTGAGTAATGTGATATATACCACCTGTATACTGTGTGTGACTGAGGCTGTATACGGAGCACAATGTGACTAGGACGCACCAGGAGACTGCGCTGAGTAATGTGATATATGTCACCTGTATACTGCGTGTGACTGAGGCTGTATACGGAGCACAATATGACCAGGACGCACCAGGAGACTGCGCTGAGTAATGTGATATATGTCACCTGTATACTGCGTGTGACTGAGGCTGTATACGGAGCACAATATGACCAGGACGCACCAGGAGACTGCACTTAGTAATGTGATATATGACACCTGTATACTGCGTGTGACTGAGGCTGTATACGGAGCACAATATGACCAGGGCGCACCAGGAGACTGCACTGAGTAATGTGATATATGACACCTGTATACTGCGTGTGACTGAGGCTGTATACGGAGCACAATGTGACCAGGACGCACCAGGAGACTGCGCTGAGTAATGTGATATATGACACCTGTATACTGCGTGTGACTGAGGCTGTATACGGAGCACAATGTGACCAGGACGCACCAGGAGACTGCGCTGAGTAATGTGATATATGACACCTGTATACTGTGTGTGACTAAGGCTGTATACGGAGCACAATGTGACCAGGACGCACCAGGAGACTGCACTGAGTAATGTGATATATGACACCTGTATACTGTGTGTGACTGAGGCTGTATACGGAGCACAATGTGACCAGGACGCACCAGGAGACTGCGCTGAGTAATGTGATATATGACACCTGTATACTGCGTGTGACTGAGGCTGTATACGGAGCACAATGTGACCAGGACGAACCATGAGACTGCACTGAGTAATGTGATATATGACACCTGTATACTGTGTGTGACTGAGGCTGTATACGGAGCACAATGTGACCAGGACGCACCAGGAGACTGCGCTGAGTAATGTGATATATGACACCTGTATACTGTGTGTGACTGAGGCTGTATACGGAGCACAATGTGACCAGGACGCACCAGGAGACTGCGCTGAGTAATGTGATATATGACACCTGTATACTGTGTGACTGAGGCTGTATACGGAGCACAATGTGACCAGGACGCACCAGGAGACTGCGCTGAGTAATGTGATATATGACACCTGTATATTGTGTGTGACTGAGGCTGTATACAGAGTAAAATGTGACTAGGATGCACCAGGAGACTGCGCTAAGTAATGTTATTTATGATACCTGTATACTGTGTGTGGCTGAGGCTGTATACGGAGCATAATGTGACCAGGACGCACCAGGAGACTGCACTGAGTAATGTGATATATGACACCTGTATACTGTGTGTGACTGAGGCTGTATACAGAGTAAAATGTGAGTAGGACGCACCAGGAGACTGCGCTGAGTAATGTGATATATGACACCTGTATACTGTGTGTGACTGAGGCTGTATACAGAGCACAATGTGACTAGGACGCACCAGGAGACTGCACTGAGTAATGTGATATATGATACCTGTATACTGTGTGTGACTGAGGCTGTATACGGAGCACAATGTGACTAGGACGCACCAGGTGACTGCGCTGAGTAATGTGATATATGACACCTGTATACTGTGTGTGACTGAGGCTGTATACGGAGCACAATGTGACCAGGACGCACCAGGAGACTGCGCTGAGTAATGTGATATATGACACCTGTGATAGTGTCCTAACACCTGTATACTGTGTGTGACTGAGGCTGTATACAGATTAAAATGTGACAAGGATGCACCAGGAGACTGCGCTAAGTAATGTGATATATGACACCTGTATACTGTGTGTGGCTGAGGCTGTATACGGATCACTATGCGACTAGCATGCACCTGGAGACTGCACTGAGTAATATGATAAATTACACCTGTATACTGTGTGTGACTGAGGCTGTATACGGAGCACAATGTGACTAGGACGCCCAAGGAGACTTCGCTGAGTAATGTGATATGACACCTTTATACTGTGTTTGACTGAGGCTGTATACGGAGCACAGTGTGACTAGGACGCACCAGGAGACTGCGCTGAGTAATGTGATATATGACAGCTGTATACTGTGTGTGACTGAGGCTGTATACAGAGTAAAATGTGAGTAGGACGCACCAGGAGACTGCGCTGAGTAATGTGATATATGACAGCTGTATACTGTGTGTGACTGAGGCTGTATACGGAGCACAATGTGACCAGGACGCACCAGGAGACTGCGCTGAGTAATATGATATATGACACCTGTATACTGTTTGTGACTGAGGCTGTATACGGAGCACAATGTGACCAGGACGCACCAGGAGACTGCGCTGAGTAATGTAATATATGACACCTGTATACTGTGTGTGTGACTGAGGCTGTATACGGAGCACAATGTGATCAGGACGCACCAGGAGACTGCACTGAGTAATGTGATATATGACACCTGTATACTGTGTGTGACTGAGGCTGTATACGGAGCACAATGTGACCAGGACGCACCAGGAGACTGCGCTGAGTAATGTGATATATGACACCTGTATACTGTGTGTGACTGAGGCTGTATACGGAGCACAATGTGACTAGGACGCACCAGGAGACTGCGCTGAGTAATGTGATATATGACACCTGTATACTGTGTGTGACTGAGGCTGTATACAGAGTAAAATGTGACTAGGATGCACCAGGAGACTGCGCTAAGTAATGTGATATATGACACCTGTATACTGTGTGTGGCTGAGGCTGTATACGGATCACTATGCGACTAGCATGCACCAGGAGACTGCACTGAGTAATATGATAAATTACACCTGTATACTGTGTGTGACTGAGGCTGTATACGGAGCACAATGTGACTAGGACGCACCAGGAGACTGCACTGAGTAATGTGATATATGATACCTATATACTGTGTGTGACTGAGGCTGTATACGGAGCACAATGTGACCAGGACGCACCAGGAGACTGCGCTGAGTAATGTGATATATGACACCTGTGATAGTGTCCTAACACCTGTATACTGTGTGTGACTGAGGCTGTATACAGATTAAAATGTGACTAGGATGCACCAGGAGACTGCGCTAAGTAATGTGATATATGACACCTGTATACTGTGTGTGGCTGAGGCTGTATACGGATCACTATGCGACTAGCATGCACCTGGAGACTGCACTGAGTAATATGATAAATTACACCTGTATACTGTGTGTGACTGAGGCTGTATACGGAGCACAATGTGACTAGGACGCCCAAGGAGACTTCGCTGAGTAATGTGATATGACACCTTTATACTGTGTTTGACTGAGGCTGTATACGGAGCACAGTGTGACTAGGATGCACTAGGAGACTGCGCTGAGTAATGTGATATATACCACCTGTATACTGTGTGTGACTGAGGCTGTATACGGAGCACAATGTGACTAGGACGCACCAGGAGACTGCGCTGAGTAATGTGATATATACCACCTGTATACTGTGTGTGACTGAGGCTGTATACGGAGCACAATGTGACTAGGACGCACCAGGAGACTGCGCTGAGTAATGTGATATATGACACCTGTATACTGCGTGTGACTGAGGCTGTATACGGAGCACAATGTGACCAGGACGCAACATGAGACTGCACTGAGTAATGTGATATATGACACCTGTATACTGTGTGTGACTGAGGCTGTATACGGAGCACAATGTGACCAGGACGCACCAGGAGACTGCGCTGAGTAATGTGATATATGACACCTGTATACTGTGTGTGACTGAGGCTGTATACGGAGCACAATGTGACCAGGACGCACCAGGAGACTGCGCTGAGTAATGTGATATATGACACCTGTATACTGTGTGTGACTGAGGCTGTATACGGAGCACAATGTGACCAGGACGCACCAGGAGACTGCGCAGAGTAATGTGATATATGACACCTGTATATTGTGTGTGACTGAGGCTGTATACAGAGTTAAATGTGACTAGGATGCACCAGGAGACTGCGCTAAGTAATGTTATTTATGATACCTGTATACTGTGTGTGGCTGAGGCTGTATACGGAGCACAATGTGACCAGGACGCACCAGGAGACTGCACTGAGTAATGTGATATATGACACCTGTATTCTGTGTGTGACTGAGGCTGTATACAGAGTAAAATGTGAGTAGAACGCACCAGGAGACTGCGCTGAGTAATGTGATATATGACACCTGTATACTGTGTGTGACTGAGGCTGTATACAGAGCACAATGTGACTAGGACGCACCAGGAGACTGCACTGAGTAATGTGATATATGATACCTGTATACTGTGTGTGACTGAGGCTGTATACGGAGCACAATGTGACTAGGACGCACCAGGTGACTGCGCTGAGTAATGTGATATATGACACCTGTATACTGTGTGTGACTGAGGCTGTATACGGAGCACAATGTGACCAGGACGCACCAGGAGACTGCGCTGAGTAATGTGATATATGACACCTGTATACTGCGTGTGACTGAGGCTGTATACGGAGCACAATGTGACCAGGACGCACCATGAGACTGCACTGAGTAATGTGATATATGACACCTGTATACTGTGTGTGACTGAGGCTGTATACGGAGCACAATGTGACCAGGACGCACCAGGAGACTGCGCTGAGTAATGTGATATGACACCTGTATACTGTGTGTGACTGAGGCTGTATACGGAGCACAATGTGACCAGGACGCACCAGGAGACTGCGCTGAGTAATGTGATATATGACACCTGTATACTGTGTGTGACTGAGGCTGTATACGGAGCACAATGTGACCAGGACGCACCAGGAGACTGCGCTGAGTAATGTGATATATGACACCTGTATATTGTGTGTGACTGAGGCTGTATACAGAGTAAAATGTGACTAGGATGCACCAGGAGACTGCGCTAAGTAATGTTATTTATGATACCTGTATACTGTGTGTGGCTGAGGCTGTATACGGAGCACAATGTGACCAGGACGCACCAGGAGACTGCACTGAGTAATGTGATATATGACACCTGTATACTGTGTGTGACTGAGGCTGTATACAGAGTAAAATGTGAGTAGGACGCACCAGGAGACTGCGCTGAGTAATGTGATATATGACACCTGTATACTGTGTGTGACTAAGGCTGTATACAGAGCACAATGTGACTAGGACGCACCAGGAGACTGCACTGAGTAATGTGATATATGATACCTGTATTCTGTGTGTGACTGAGGCTGTATACAGAGTAAAATGTGAGTAGAACGCACCAGGAGACTGCGCTGAGTAATGTGATATATGACACCTGTATACTGTGTGTGACTGAGGCTGTATACAGAGCACAATGTGACTAGGACGCACCAGGAGACTGCACTGAGTAATGTGATATATGATACCTGTATACTGTGTGTGACTGAGGCTGTATACGGAGCACAATGTGACTAGGACGCACCAGGTGACTGCGCTGAGTAATGTGATATATGACACCTGTATACTGTGTGTGACTGAGGCTGTATACGGAGCACAATGTGACCAGGACGCACCAGGAGACTGCGCTGAGTAATGTGATATATGACACCTGTGATAGTGTCCTAACACCTGTATACTGTGTGTGACTGAGGCTGTATACAGATTAAAATGTGACTAGGATGCACCAGGAGACTGCGCTAAGTAATGTGATATATGACACCTGTATACTGTGTGTGGCTGAGGCTGTATACGGATCACTATGCGACTAGCATGCACCTGGAGACTGCACTGAGTAATATGATAAATTACACCTGTATACTGTGTGTGACTGAGGCTGTATACGGAGCACAATGTGACTAGGACGCCCAAGGAGACTTCGCTGAGTAATGTGATATGACACCTTTATACTGGGTTTGACTGAGGCTGTATACGGAGCACAGTGTGACTAGGACGCACCAGGAGACTGCGCTGAGTAATGTGATATATGACAGCTGTATACTGTGTGTGACTGAGGCTGTATACGGAGCACAATGTGACTAGGACGCACCAGGAGACTGCGCTGAGTAATGTGATATATGAAAGCTGTATACTGTGTGTGACTGAGGCTGTATACGGAGCACAATGTGACCAGGACGCACCAGGAGACTGCGCTGAGTAATATGATATATGACACCTGTATACTGTGTGTGACGGAGGCTGTATACTGTCACGATCCGGGTATCTGGACGCCATTTCTTACCCATCAGATGCCTCCTAAGGCTGGCTCAGCGCTCCAGGACCGGATCCCATCTGTTATCCTGATGTGTACATTCCTGTATCCTCTCCTGTCACTCTGGGACGCTGTCACAGTAAACGCCATATTACACCTGGCATGGCGTCTCCCGCGGCCTCCGCCGCCGTCCCTGAACTTCTGCATGCAGAGTGTCTGAGTGGCGATTACGTCAGCCGCGGCCTCCGCTGTGTCCGCGTGGTTGGATGTGCATCTGTCAGCCTGGCGCCTCCTGTCTCCGGTGGCCGGCGCCGCCATTACTATTTTCATTACCACATGGATTACAAACCAAACTTCCCTCCAAGTGTCTGCATGGGCGCAGCCATCTTGGATTCTGTCAGCTGATCATTTCCTCCAATCTGTTCTCAGTATTGTTAATCTGCATAATTGCCTAGCCAATCCCTTCCTTGCTGCAGGTATAAAGACACTGTGCCTGAGCAAGGAAGGCGTCAGTGCTTTGGTTGTCAAACCTAGTTCCTGTTTGTCTCTCTCCTGTGATTGTCTTCCAGGTTCCAGCTCCTGTCTCAAGACTTCCACCATAGAGACCCGCACCAGCATTCCACCTGCGGTGTAGCCTGACTCTCCAATCCATTGTGGATTCATCTGTTTCCAGCTACAACACTACCTGCTTCCAGCTCAGCTTCCAGCAGAGTACAGCTTCCCTTAAAGGGCCGGTGTCCTTTCTACACTTTACCACTCTCCACCGGAATTATTATTTCTCCGCTCTCAAGTTCTACATTTCAGTTCACATTTCATCGCTCCCAAAGTTCATTTATTATTTAACTGATTCCAGCCAGTATCCACTCCGTGCTAACAACAGTCTGGTTCCAGCCAGTATCCACAGCAGCTGTTTTACCTTCAGCAACCCAGCTTTTCCTGGAACACCAGCTGGCACAATCCTGGGTTATCTCCATTGCTACAGTCGGGCCTGGTAAGGACTTTCCATCTAGAAGATCATAAGAACTATCTCACACTACCAGTGCCCTGTGGCTCCTGCCATCCTGTAGTACCCAGGAACTGTATTTATTATTTGCTGACTTTTACGTTTTCTTTTACTGCTGCTGTGTTGCGGAGTTGTCATAATAAACATCATTGACTTTTATCCAAGTTGTCGTGGTCACGCCTTCGGGCAGTTATTATTCATGTTACTTACATGTCCAGGGGTCTGATACAACCTCCCAGGTTCCGGTACATCTCAGCCCCTACAACTGAGGCTGCCTCCCGTCAGCTCAGGCCCTCAGTTGTGACAGTAAGCACTGACCTAATGAATCCAGCCGGAGACCAGGATCAAGCGGCCAGGCCGATGCAAGAACTGGCAGCCCGACTAGAACATCAGGAGGCTGCACAGGGCCACATCATCCGCTGTCTCCAGGATCTCTCTACTCGGCTGGATGGGATTCAGACAACTCTCCGTGGATCAGGCGCATCTGGTGCGTCAACCACAGTGACTCCAGCTATAACCCCACCCACCTTACCCATTTCTGCTCCACGTCTTCATCTTCCAACGCCAGCAAAATTTGACGGATCTCCAAGATTCTGCAGGGGATTTCTCAACCAGTGTGAGATTCAGTTTGAGCTACAACCTGGCAATTTTCCCAGTGACCGTACAAAAATTGCCTACATCATCTCTCTTCTCAGTGGCTCCGCCCTTGACTGGGCATCACCGTTATGGGAGAGGTCCGACACCCTGCTATCTTCTTACACTGCATTTGTGTCAACATTCAGGCGCATCTTCGACGAGCCAGGCCGGGTAACCTCAGCTTCATCCGAGATTCTCCGTTTACGCCAGGGGTCACGTACTGTAGGACAATATCTGATACAGTTCCAGATCCTGGCATCCGAACTGGCATGGAACGACGAGGCCCTGTATGCTGCATTCTGGCATGGCTTATCTGAGCTTATTAAAGATGAGTTAGCTACCAGAGACTTACCTTCTAAGTTAGATGAGCTAATCTCACTCTGCACGAAAGTTGATTTACGTTTCAGAGAGAGAGCAACTGAGCGTGGAAGATCATCTGCTCCAAAATCTTCTGCTCCTCCTCCTCGTCAACTGTCACCATCTAAAGATGAGCCCATGCAAATTGGCCGTTCCCGTTTAACTCCTGCTGAGCGCCGAAGACGTCTCTCTGAGTCTCTTTGTCTTTACTGTGCAGCTCCGTCTCACACCATCAATGCCTGTCCCGAACGTCCGGGAAAACTCCAAACCCTAGCTCGCCCAGGAGAGGGCCGGCTAGGAGTAATGATCTCCTCTCCATCTCCTCATGATTGTAATCTCCCAGTCTCGCTTCAAGTTGCTCAACGTTATCGGAACGTCATTGCTCTCCTTGATTCCGGAGCAGCTGGGAACTTTATTACTGAAGCCTATGTTAAACGGTGGTCCCTACCCACCGAGAGACTTTCTTCCTCCTTTTCCTTAACTGCCGTGGATGGCAGTAAAATTTTTGATACTGTTATTGCTCTAAGGACTCTACCAGTTCGTCTGAGAGTGGGAGTTCTTCATTCCGAACTTATTTCACTTTTAGTGATTCCAAGAGCCACACATCCTGTGGTCCTGGGCCTTCCATGGCTCCGTCTTCACAATCCTACAATTGATTGGATGACTACGCAAATCCTGGCATGGGGTTCCTCCTGTGCAGAGACATGTTTGTTTAAAGTATTGCCTGTCTGTTCTTCCTCCCCCAGGTCGTCTGATGTTCCACCTCCTCCATATCAAGATTTCACGGATGTGTTCAGTAAAGCTTCTGCTGATATCCTTCCTCCTCATAGAGAATGGGACTGCCCGATTGATCTCGTTCCAGGGAAGGTTCCACCTCGAGGCCGAACTTATCCGTTGTCTCTGCCTGAGACGCATTCTATGGAGGAATACATTAAAGAGAACCTAGCAAAGGGGTTCATTCGACCTTCTTCTTCCCCAGCCGGCGCAGGCTTCTTTTTTGTAAAAAAGAAAGATGGTGGTCTGCGGCCGTGCATCGACTACAGAGGTTTGAACGACATTACCATCAAGAACCGTTATCCTTTACCCCTGATTACTGAGCTCTTTGACAGAGTTAGCGGAGCTACCATCTTTACAAAGCTGGACTTGCGAGGTGCATACAATCTCATCCGGATCCGTGAGGGTGACGAGTGGAAGACCGCCTTTAACACCCGTGACGGACATTATGAGTACCTTGTCATGCCCTTCGGATTGAGCAATGCTCCAGCTGTCTTCCAGCATTTTGTCAATGAGATCTTCAGAGACATTCTATACCGTCATGTCGTGGTCTATCTAGACGATATCCTCATTTTTGCCAACGATTTAGAGGAACATCGTTTTTGGGTTAAAGAGGTTCTGTCCCGTCTCCGTGTCAATCATCTCTATTGCAAATTAGAAAAATGCGTCTTTGAAGTCAAGTCCATTCCGTTTCTAGGGTACATTGTGTCCGGTTCCGGACTAGAGATGGATCCTGAGAAACTACAAGCAATTCAGAATTGGCCGGTACCCTTAACCCTCAAAGGGGTCCAGAGGTTCTTAGGGTTCGCCAATTATTACCGAAAGTTTATACGAGACTTTTCCACCATTGTGGCGCCTATTACTGCTTTCACCAAGAAGGGTGCTAACCCGTCCAAGTGGTCTGAAGAAGCCATGCAAGCTTTTCATCTTTTAAAACAGAGGTTCATCTCTGCGCCTGTCCTGAAACAGCCTGACATCGACTCTCCTTTCATCCTAGAGGTGGATGCCTCCTCCGTTGGAGTAGGAGCGGTGTTATCTCAGAGGGCTAAAGATGGCCATTTACATCCTTGCAGTTTCTTCTCCCGGAAGTTCTCCCCAGCTGAGCGCAACTATGCCATTGGCGACCAGGAGTTGCTAGCCATCAAGCTCGCTCTAGAAGAGTGGAGGTATCTGTTGGAGGGAGCTTCTCATTTAATCACCATACTTACAGACCACAAGAACCTTTTATACCTGAAGGGCGCACAATGTCTCAACCCTCGTCAGGCCAGATGGGCACTTTTCTTTTCCAGGTTCGACTTTAAATTCCAGTTCTGTCCGGGCTCTCAGAATCGCAAGGCCGATGCCCTTTCCCGCTCATGGGAGCAAGAAAATGAGTCAGAGTCTTCAGACAAGCATCCTATTATAAATCCGTTGGCATTCTCCACGGTAGGGATGGACTCTACGCCCCCATCAGGGAAAAGTTTTGTGAAGCCGATGCTAAGGAAGAAGCTCATGCATTGGGCCCATGCTTCCCGTTTTGCCGGACATACAGGTATCCAAAAAACCCTGGAGTTTATCTCTAGGTCCTATTGGTGGCCAACTCTGAAAAAAGACGTCCTGGAGTTTATTGCATCTTGCCCAAAGTGTGCCCAACATAAAGTATCCCGCCAGTCGCCTGCGGGGCAACTGGTTCCACTATCCGTTCCCCGTCGACCATGGACCCACTTGTCGATGGATTTCATTACAGACTTACCCATGTGCAACAAGTTCAATACCATCTGGGTGGTAGTTGACCGGTTCACCAAGATGGCACACTTCATTCCTCTCACCGGCCTTCCGTCAGCTTCCAAGTTGGCTCAAGTATTCATACAAGAGATCTTCCGACTCCACGGTCTTCCTGAAGAAATTATCTCAGATCGAGGAGTTCAATTCACAGCCAAATTCTGGCGAAGTTTATGTCAAGTCCTCCAAGTCAAGCTAAAGTTTTCCACGGCTTACCATCCTCAGACCAATGGTCAAACTGAGAGGGTGAATCAGGACTTGGAGGCCTTCCTCCGCATCTATGTGTCCTCCTCTCAAGATGACTGGGTTCAATTACTTCCCTGGGCCGAGTTCTGTCATAACAACCAGTATCATTCTTCATCTGCTTCAACACCATTCTTCACTAACTTTGGATTCCACCCTAAAGTCCCTGAGTTCCAACCGCTTCCAGCAACTTCAGTTCCCGCAGTGGATATCACCTTGCATCAGTTTGCCAATATCTGGAAGAGCGTACGATCAGCTCTGCTCAAGGCATCGTTCAGGTACAAGAAGTTTGCGGATAAGAAGCGTCAAGCAGTTCCTGCTCTCAAGGTGGGTGATCGGGTATGGTTATCCACGAAGAATTTGAGGTTAAGAGTTCCCAGTATGAAGTTTGCACCTCGCTATATCGGTCCTTTCAAGATTGAACAAGTCATCAATCCTGTTGCTTACAGACTCCAGTTGCCTCCCTTCTTAAAAATACCCAGGACATTCCATGTTTCCCTGTTGAAACCGCTGATCTTGAATCGGTTTCATTCCTCACTTCCTCCAACTCCGAAAGTCCAAACTCAACGAGGCGTTGAGTATGAAGTGGCCAAGATCCTGGACTCACGTCACCGTTACGGTCAACTACAATATCTTATTGACTGGAAAGGTTATGGTCCTGAGGAACGTTCATGGACCAATGCTTCTGATGTCCATGCTCCTGCCTTGGTCCGGAGATTCCATTCCAAGTTTCCTCAAAAGCCAAAGAAGTGTCCTGGGGCCACTCCTAAAGGGGGGGGTGCTGTCACGATCCGGGTATCTGGACGCCATTTCTTACCCATCAGATGCCTCCTAAGGCTGGCTCAGCGCTCCAGGACCGGATCCCATCTGTTATCCTGATGTGTACATTCCTGTATCCTCTCCTGTCACTCTGGGACGCTGTCACAGTAAACGCCATATTACACCTGGCATGGCGTCTCCCGCGGCCTCCGCCGCCGTCCCTGAACTTCTGCATGCAGAGTGTCTGAGTGGCGATTACGTCAGCCGCGGCCTCCGCTGTGTCCGCGTGGTTGGATGTGCATCTGTCAGCCTGGCGCCTCCTGTCTCCGGTGGCCGGCGCCGCCATTACTGTTTTCATTACCACATGGATTACAAACCAAACTTCCCTCCAAGTGTCTGCATGGGCGCAGCCATCTTGGATTCTGTCAGCTGATCATTTCCACCAATCTGTTCTCAGTATTGATAATCTGCATAATTGCCTAGCCAATCCCTTCCTTGCTGCAGGTATAAAGACACTGTGCCTGAGCAAGGAAGGCGTCAGTGCTTTGGTTGTCAAACCTAGTTCCTGTTTGTCTCTCTCCTGTGATTGTCTTCCAGGTTCCAGCTCCTGTCTCAAGACTTCCACCATAGAGACCCGCACCAGCATTCCACCTGCGGTGTAGCCTGACTCTCCAATCCATTGAGGATTCATCTGTTTCCAGCTACAACATTACCTGCTTCCAGCTCAGCTTCCAGCAGAGTACAGCTTCCCTTAAAGGGCCGGTGTCCTTTCTACACTTTACCACTCTCCACCGGTATTATTATTTCTCCGCTCTCAAGTTCTACATTTCAGTTCATATTTCATCGCTCCCAAGTTCATTTATTATTTAACTGGTTCCAGCCAGTATCCACTCCGTGCTAACAACAGTCTGGTTCCAGCCAGTATCCACAGCAGCCGTTTTATCTTCAGCAACCCAGCTTTTCCTGGAACACCAGCTGGCACAATCCTGGGTTATCTCCATTGCTACAGTCGGGCCTGGTAAGGACTTTCCATCTAGAAGATCATAAGAACTATCTCACACTACCAGTGCCCTGTGGCTCCTGCCATCCTGTAGTACCCAGGAACTGTATTTATTATTTGCTGACTTTTACGTTTTCTTTTACTGCTGCTGTGTTGCGGAGTTGTCATAATAAACATCATTGACTTTTATCCAAGTTGTCGTGGTCACGCCTTCGGGCAGTTATTATTCATGTTACTTACATGTCCAGGGGTCTGATACAACCTCCCAGGTTCCGGTACATCTCAGCCCCTACAACTGAGGCTGCCTCCCGTCAGCTCAGGCCCTCAGTTGTGACATATACAGAGTAAAATGTGACTAGGATGCACTAGGAGACTGCGCTGAGTAATGTGATATATACCACCTGTATACTGTGTGTGACTGAGGCTGTATACAGAGCACAATGTGACTAGGACGCACAAGGAGACTGCGCTGAGTAATGTGATATGACACCTGTATACTGTGTTTGACTGAGGCTGTATACGGAGCACAGTGTGACTAGGACGCACCAGGAGACTGCGCTGAGTAATGTGATATATGACAGCTGTATACTGTGTGTGACTGAGGCTGTATACGGAGCACAATGTGACTAGGACGCACCAGGAGACTGCGCTGAGTAATGTGATATATGACAGCTGTATACTGTGTGTGACTGAGGCTGTATACGGAGCACAATGTGACTAGGACGCACCAGGAGACTGCGCTGAGTAATGTGATATATGACAACTGTATACTGTGTGTGACTGAGGCTGTATACAGAGCACAATGTGACCAGGACGCACCAGGAGACTGCGCTGAGTAATACGATATATGACACCTGTATACTGTGTGTGACTGAGGCTGTATACAGAGTAAAATGTGACTAGGATGCACTAGGAGACTGCGCTGAGTAATGTGATATATACCACCTGTATACTGTGTGTGACTGAGGCTGTATACGGAGCACAATGTGACTAGGACGCACCAGGAGACTGCGCTGAGTAATGTGATATATGACACCTGTATACTGCGTGTGACTGAGGCTGTATACGGAGCACAATGTGACCAGGACGCACCAGGAGACTGCGCTGAGTAATGTGATATATGAGACCTGTATACTGTGTGTGACTGAGGCTGTATACGGAGCACAATGTGACCAGGACGCACCAGGAGACTGAGCTGAGTACTGTGATGTGACACCTGTATACTGTGTGTGACTGAGGCTGTATACGGAGCACAATGTGACTAGGACGCACCAGGAGACTGCGCTGAGTAATGTGATATATGACACCTGTATACTGTGTGTGACTGAGGCTGTATACAGAGTAAAATGTAACTAGGACGCACCAGGAGACTGCGCTGAGTAATGTGATATATGACACCTGTATACTGTGTGTGGCTGAGGCTGTATACGGAGCACAATGTGACTAGGATGCACCAGGAGACTGCGCTGAGTAATGTGATGTATGACACCTGTATACTGTGTGTGACTGAGGCTGTATACGGAGCACAATGTGACTAGGATGCACCAGTTGACTGCGCTAAGTAATGTGATATATGACACCTGTATACTGTGTGTGGCTGAGGCTGTATACGGATCACTATGGGACTAGCATGCACCAGGAGACTGCACTGAGTAATATGATAAATGACACCTGTATACTGTGTTTGACTGAGGCTGTATACGGAGCACAGTGTGACTAGGACGCACCAGCAGACTGCGCTGAGTAATGTGATATATGACACCTGTATACTGTGTGTGACTGAGGCTGTATACAGAGCACAACGTGAGTAGGATGCACCAGGAGATTGTGCTGAGTAATGTGATATATGAAACCTGTATACTGTGTGTGACTGAGGCTGTATACGGATCACTATGCGACTAGCATGCACCAGGAGACTGCGCTGAGTAATGTGATATATGACACCTGTTTACTGTGTGTGACTGAGGCTGTATACGGAGCACAGTGTGACCAGGATGCACCAGGAGACTGCGCTGAGTAATGTAATATATGACACCTATATACTGTGTGTGACTGAGGCTGTATACAGAGCACAATGTGACCAGGACGCACCAGGAGACTGCGCTGAGTAATGTGATATATGACACCTGTATACTGTGTGTGACTGAGGCTGTATACGGAGCACAGTGTGACTAGGACGCACCAGGGGACTTCGCTGAGTAATGTGATATATTACACCTGTATACTGTGTGTGACTGAGGCTGTATACGGAGCACAATGTGACTAGGACGCACCAGGAGACTGCGTTGAGTAATGTGATATATGACACCTGTATACTGTGTGTGACTGAGGCTGTATACAGAGTAAAATGTGACTAGGATGCACCAGGAGACTGCGCTAAGTAATGTGATTTATGATACCTGTATACTGTGTGTGGCTGAGGCTGTATACGGATCACTATGCCACTAGCATGCACCAGGAGACTGCACTGAGTAATATGATAAATGACACCTGTATACTGTGTGTGACTGAGGCTGTATACGTAGCACAGTGTGACCTTGATGCACCAGGAGACTGCGATGAGCAATGTGATATATGACACCTGTATACTGTGTTTGACTGAGGCTGTATACGGAGCACAGTGTGACCTTGATGCACCAGGAGACTGCGATGAGCAATGTGATATATGACACCTGTATACTGTGTTTGACCGAGTCTGTACACAGAGCACAACGTGAGTAGGATGCACCAGGAGACTGTGCTGAGTAATGTGATATATGAAACCTGTATACTGTTGTGAATGCCAAATTGATTTCTCACATATATGTAAAATGCCCGCTCTAATATATATTGTAAACGCCTGCACCTCTTATTACCATATCCCATGAAAGTGCGCTATACATAGCAAAACACTGCATCCC
Organism: Pseudophryne corroboree; assembly: GCF_028390025.1. Classification (NCBI taxonomy): domain Eukaryota; kingdom Metazoa; phylum Chordata; class Amphibia; order Anura; family Myobatrachidae; genus Pseudophryne; species Pseudophryne corroboree. The sequence continues at coordinate 59,414 of NW_026967683.1, read as the reverse complement.
ATAAGAGAAAACAATACACCCACACATTATCTGAGTTTCAAAGCTCATTGATGTATATATTTGTTATTAAAAGGATATGGATTCAATATATATTACAATGTACAGTATACCTATAATTACATGATTACAACTCACACAGTAAGCAGTTAATACATACAGTTACATACAGTTACAGGCCAGCGATACAATACCATTCCCTCAATGCTTATGTCTCTCTCTTTCTCTAAAATCATGCCGGGACTCCATCTTACGCTGAGACCAAAACAGGAACTGAGCTGGCAATAACTCCATCATCGTCTCAGACCTTACAGCAACTCTGAGACCAAAACAGGAACTACCTTCCTGTGTGATCAGCAATGTGTTATCTAGTTTGGAGGAGGGGACTCTCTCTCATTCATGATGAGTCACTAGTTCCTTTGTATATGCTAATCAGGTTCAGTCTTGAAGACATCCAAAGGGTTGGCCTGAGTTTCCTGTCCACTGTTCTAATAAAAGTAATTGTAGCTTTTATACATTTAATCATAATTATCCGCTGCAATGTCCCACAACTTCACAACAAGCATCAAATTAATCTACACATTACTCTGGTTGCTTCAAAAGTAAACATGACAGATCTATCTTATTTTGTTCAAATAATACACATATATGACATTACTTCCTTATATATAATTCTAAATCATCATGATGTCTGGCGCTTGATACCACCACAATTATGTACTGCATTAAATAATTGTTGAATCCATCTCTGTGCAATGTCCATGTAAATGCGTGTGTTACCATATATTGCTGTGCTCGCAGCGCGTATTTGCAAGTATAGCGACTCATAATGTGTGTAGTTTGTATGTTCTCTTTATGTAATATTTCTGACTTCGACACTGTGTATGACTAAGGCTGTATACAGAGCAAAATGTGACTAGGATGCACCAGGAGACTGCGCTGAGTAATGTGATATATGAAACCTGTATACTGTGTATGACTGAGGCTGTATACGGAGCACAATGTGACTAGGATGCACCAGGAGACTGCTCTGAGTAATGTAATATATGATACCTGTATACTGTGTGTGAGACTGAGTTTGTATACGGAGCACAATGTGACTAGGACGCTCCAGGAGACTGCGCTGAGTAATGAGATATGGGACACCTGTATACTGTGTGTGACTGAGGCTGTATACGGAGTACAATGTGACTAGGACGCATCGGTAGACTGCGCTGAGTAATGTAATATATGATACCTGTATACTGTGTGTGTGACTGAGTTTGTATACGGAGTATAATGTGACTAGGACGCATCGGGAGACTGCGCTGATTAATGTGATATATGACACCTGAATACTGTGTGTGACTGAGTCTGTATACGGAGTACAATGTGACTAGGACGCATCGGTAGACTGCGCTGAGTAATGTAATATATGATACCTGTATACTGTGTGTGTGACTGAGTTTGTATACGGAGTACAATGTGACTAGGATGCTCCAGGAGACTGCGCTGAGTAATGAGATATGGGACACCTGTATACTGTGTGTGACTGAGGCTGTATACGGAGCACAATGTGACTAGGACGCACCAGGAGACTGCGCTGAGTAATGTGATATATGACACCTGTATACTGTGTGTGACTGAGGCTGTATACGGAGTACAATGTGACTAGGACGCATCGGGAGACTGCGCTGAATAATGTGCTATATGACACCTGAATACTGTGTGTGACTGAGTCTATATACAGAGGTTGCGGCTCCTACATTGTAGTACTCTGTGTACACACTGAAGAGACTCAGTCGCACACAGATATACAACGGTTATATCACATTACTCAGCACAGTCTCCTCGTGCATCCTAGTCACATTGCATTGTGATGAAGATGCACTTTTGGTAAAAAAGACGACCAATGCTAGAAGATTCTCAGGAGACCTGGCATGCCAAGAGGGATCTTTGGTGTGACTGCAGGAAAGATGTAGGAGGACATATCTGTATTTGTACTTTCTTCCAAATCTACAAAGTCTTATACTAAGTACACATTTAAGCCCTGTGCTGATAAGCTCCTTATTTGATAGGAACTTTTTTTTAAAGAACACATTTATATTAAACTTCCCCTCTGTTTCCTCCTGCCAGCTACCATATTCCCTCACACATGTTCCTCACACTGCTGCCTAATGCCTTATAGTGTTATTATGTGTTTTCACATTCACGGAATTGGGATGAGACTATCTAGTCATCCTTCAGGCCTTAACCAAAGAAATACCTGAACTCAGAACCTTATCACAGACCTCGTGAAGGCTGACCCAAACACATACAGACCCATGAAGACTGACCCAAACACATACAGACCCATGAAGGCTGGCCCAAACACATACAGCCCCATGAAGGCTGACCCAAACACATACAGACCCAATGAAGGCTGACCCAAACACATACAGACCCATGAAGGCTGGCCCAAACACATACAGACCCATGAAGGCTGGCCCAAACACATACAGACCCATGAAGGCTGGCCCAAACACATACAGACCCCATGAAGGCTGGCCCAAACACATACAGATCCATGAAGGCTGGCCCAAACACATACAGACCCCATGAAGGCTGGCCCAAACACATACAGCCCCATGAAGGCTGACCCAAACACATACAGACCCAATGAAGGCTGACCCAAACACATACAGACCCATGAAGGCTGGCCCAAACACATACAGACCCATGAAGGCTGGCCCAAACACATACAGACCCAATGAAGGGTGGCCCAAACACATACAGACCCAATGAAGGGTGGCCCAAACACATACAGCTCCATGAAGGCTGGCCCATAAACACATACACACCCCATGAAGGCTGACCCAAACACATACAGACCCCATGAAGGCTGGCCCAAACACATACAGACCCAATGAAGGCTGGCCCAAAAACATACAGATCCCATGAAGGCGGGCCCAAACACATACAGACCCATAAAGACTGGCCCAAACACATACAGACCCAATGAAGGCTGGCCCATAAACACATACAGACCCAATGAAGGCTGGCCCAAACACATACAGACCCAATGAAGGCTGCCCAAACACATACAGACCCAATGAAGGCTGATCCAAACACATACAGACCCAATGAAGGCTGACCCAAACACATACAGACCCCATGAAGGCTGTACCAAACACATACAGACCCCATGAAGGCTGGCCCAAACACATACAGATCCCATGAAGGCTGGACCAAACACATACAGATCCCATGAAGGCGGGCCCAAACACATACAGACAGAATGAAGGCTGGACCAAACACATACAGACCCCATGAAGGCTGGCCCAAACACATACAGACCCCATGAAGGCTGGCCGAAACACATACAGATCCCATGAAGGCGGGCCCAAACACATACAGACCCCATGAAGGCTGGTCCAAACACAAACAGCCCCCAGGAAGGCTGGCCCAAACACATACAGACCCCATGAAGGCTGGCCCAAACACATACAGACCGCATGAAGGCTGGCCCAAACACATACAGATCCCATGAAGGCGGGCCCAAATACATACAGACCCATGAAGGCTGGTCCAAACACATACAGATCCCATGAAGGTGGGCCCAAACACATACAGACCCCATGAAGGCTGGCCCAAACACATACAGACCCATGAAGGCTGGACCAAACACATACAGACCCCATGAAGGCTGGACAAAAACACATACAGAGCCCATGAAGGCTGGAACAAACACATACAGACCCCATGAAGGCTGGCCCAAACACATACAGACCCATGAAGGTGGGCCCAAACACATACAGACCCCATGAAGGCTGGCCCAAACACATACAGACCGCATGAAGGCTGGCCCAAACACATACAGATCCCATGAAGGCGGGCCCAAATACATACAGACCCATGAAGGCTGGCCCAAACACATACAGATCCCATGAAGGTGGGCCCAAACACATACAGACCCCATGAAGGCTGGCCCAAACACATACAGACCCATGAAGGCTGGACCAAACACATACAGACCCCATGAAGGCTGGACAAAAACACATACAGAGCCCATGAAGGCTGGAACAAACACATACAGACCCCATGAAGGCTGGCCCAAACACATACAGACCCATGAAGGTGGGCCCAAACACATACAGACCCCATGAAGGCTGGCCCAAACACATACAGATCCCATGAAGGTGGGCCCAAACACATACAGACCCTATGAAGGCTGGCCCAAACACATACAGACCCCATGAAGGCTGGCCCAAACACATACAGACCCCATGAAGGCGGGTCCAAACACATACAGACTCCATGAAGGCTGGTCCAAACACAAACAGCCCCCAGGAAGGCTGGCCCAAGCACATACAGACCCATGAAGGCTGGCCCAAACACATACAGACCTCATGAAGGGTGACCCAAACACATACAGACCCCATGAAGGCTGCCCCAAACACATACAGACCCATGAAGGCTGGCCCAAACACATACAGACCCCATGAAGGCTGACCCAAACACATACAGACCCCATGAAGGCTGACCCAAACACATACAGACCTCATGAAGGCTGACCCAAACACATACAGACCCATGAAGGCTGACCCAAACACATTCAGACCCCATGAAGGCTGGCGGGAACAAATAAAGAACCATGAATGCTGAACTCAAACACATGCAGACCTCGCAAAGACTGGTCCAAACACGTACAGACCCCGTACAGGCCTGGTGTCAAGTAATGACCTAGAAGGTATTTAACTTTGTCAGTGTCCAGCTGAATTTTGTCCTGCGACACCTTGTGACCTGTTTCTGCAAGAAAACACAACTGTTGAGTATCTGACACCAATACTTCAAATGATTTGCAGCACAACAGCAGGTCATCCACATACTGGATAAGTTATCTGTAGGTACAAAAGATCGCAGGTTATTTTGCAAGTATAAAAAAAGAAAAGACGGTCTATAAATCCTTTGGTTAATCTAGTCCAGGTATACTGAACTCCCTTGTAGGTATTGAGAAACAGGATGTACCGACACTGAGAAAAAGGCTCTACATGGATTTATCTCAGTGATATGTAGTGTCTGCGGGAATCTGCATCAAAATGATGGCTGGATTAGTGATTAATGGAGGTCTATATGGCTGTTATTTGCCTCGTCCAATACAGTGTAATCTATCGCCTTTCATCAACATCACATTTTTCTCATTGGGTAGCCTGTATTCTACCGTCACTTACACACAAGGTTAGTAACCATACTACACCAACATACTGTACATTTCTCTGCTTATCTCAAAATATCTCTCAAACTGGCCGCTTCACTCTTCCCAAGATCTACGTCTCTCATCCACACTCATTACTTGCTCCCATGCACGATTACAAACTTTCTTCGGACTGCACCCATTCTATGGAATGCCCTATCACGTACAAGCGTTCCCTGAAAACTCACTTATTCAGACAAGTCTATCGAATCCCAGAACCTCTCACATTATCTTTATAGCTTTTCTCTACAATCAGAACATATTTTCATACATATTTTCTGTCTACTGACCCTGGTTCATCACTGCATATCGTGCAACCCACTGAGAATCTTTGCAATCTGGAAGACAACTATGCACCAGTTAGCATCTATCCTTGTGTATCAATGCCTATACTTTGTTAGGGATCTCAATAAGTATATCCTTTACCTGTATTCATAGAATCACAGTTATACTGAAAGCGTAGTGAGTAATCCCTATTGTTTGTAGCAATCTGTGATGTTTTAGGAACGATACCTTTATCTTTTCCTATAATTCTAGCTGCAGCAGCTTCGAAAACTTCCCCCCTTGCTGTCTAAGGCTGTATATGAGAACGTGGGGGCAGATATCTGCGTAGCAGTTGGGCGTTGTCTCTTTGGATAATTTCCAGGAGGAACGAAAGATACATTTCTGTTCATTCTGGGAGGGGAAGAGTCTGTAAGAGGGAGAAGTTTTGCTGGTGTCTGTAGTGCCACAGGTGCTTACAAGTGGTGGACAGCTACATTCATAAATTCCACATGCATAACATATTCCATCCAATCTAGTTTACGTATACTGCTGGGAATTTTAAAATGACAAATCATTGTCTTCCAACAGCATTTGTCGGATATCGTAACACAAAACATAATTATCATTATGATCCATCTCATCATCTCAACAGCTTCCATGAGCTGAGCACCCTTTGGAGACCGAAGAATATCAGCATTAATATACTTATATTAAAGGGAAAAAACTTTTTTTCTTATTTTCCCCCTGGCAATACAGCACAAGGATCAAGCCATTAACAAATTGCTGGTAGACCGTCTCATAACATGTTGGATTAAAGAATATCTAGGTGTTAAAACAATACCTTACGGAACCCCACTTCATAAATAAGTAGTAACATCAGATAAACACACCTTTCTAATCACACATCATTCAGTCCTGCAAAAAGCCATTTGAACACGGACACTCAACTCTTTTCCTCTATTTTTACCTCAGTTTAACACATATATAAACATTATTCACAAGACTTGTAAACATGCCAGACACGGACAGAATAGTTTCTGTGTTAAACACAGAACAGATACTGAGGGTCATTCCGAGTTGATCGCTTGCTGCCGATTTTCACAGCGCAGCGATCAGGTGAAAAAAAACGGCATTTCTAAGCATGCGCATGCCCCACAATGCGAACGCCTGACATACGGTTACAAAGCCCTTTGTGGTTATGCTCAGGTTCTAGCAAAGTTTTCCTTTGCACTGGCGGCCGCTAGAAGATTGACAGGAAAGGGGCGTTTCTGGGTGTCAACTGACGGTTTTCAGGGAGCGTTTGCAAAAATGCAGGCATGTCTGAAAAAAAGCAGGCGTGGCTGGGTGTTCAGTGGGCGGGTGTATGACATCAAATCCGGACACGAATAGGCTGAAGTGATCGCAAGCACTGAGTAGGTTCAGAGCTACTCAGAAACTGTACGAACTGCAGAGCTCAGCTGCACATGCGTTCGCACTTCTGCTAAGCTAAAATACACTCCCCAGTGGGTGGCGGCATAGTGTTTGCACAGAATGACCCTCATTGTGCTTTCGAAAGTACAAACACCGAATATTCACGTTGGACATACAAGTCACCATCAAAACAAAACCCCACAATGACATACAATTTCACAGGTGCGGGGCGGGTCATTTGGTACCATATTTTTTATAGTCTCTACATAACCTATCTGTATTAACTCTGTGAATACACACACACATAAGTTAAATCAGAGTTTGCACATTTCAATATTGATACTGCGTTGAGTATTGGTTGATCAGGCCAGACCACACAGCACCCATCATTGAAATACACAATTCCCCAACATGTACATGCTTTTTTTTTTTACCTCACATTTACTGTAGACTATACCCATTGGTCACAATAGTGTACAAAATTGGTACAATATGGAACATTTTTTCCATAATGTAATATGCACACCTAGGTCGCATGTCTTTCCATACGCTGAAAAATTTGCAATCACTGCAATTTTTCACGTACGCGACACGTCTGTCAACTGAGAATGGCACTGCACCACTATTTCACACACACCACTTTAAAACTTGCTCATCTCTCTGCACAACAATGTTAGCAGACAGACTTATGGTTAAAAACAATAATCCCACATACAGACCCTGTAAAGGCTGACAAAACATACACAGATCCCATAAAAAAATGGCTGGACCAAACACATACAGACCCCATGAAGGCTGACCCAAACATATACAGACCCTGTAGAGTCTGGGACAAACACATATAGACCCGCAAAGGCTGACCCAAACACGTACAGTACCCTGTAAAGGCTGACCCAAACACATACAGACCCTATAAAAGCTGAAAAATGTGCAATCACTGCAGTTTTTCACCCACGCGACACGTCTGTCAACTGAGAATGGCACTGCACCACTATTCCACACACACCACTTTAAAACTTGCTCATCTCACTCTGCACAACGTTAGCAGACAGACTTATGTTTAAACACAATAATAAGCAGATTAGCACAACTATTACTTTATGAATGTTACCGGATTTTAAATAACCTTGGGTGGTCACCCTATTTATAAAGCACACACACGTATGTATATCTCTATTTAATATGGGATGATGTCTTCCCTATGTATATGTGTTTTCACGTTATACTTATGGTGTTACGCTCTTATCCAATGCAGTGTTAATGAGAAGTCAAACACTCACACATTTGTACATAGGGTAAACAGCCGAGGTTTATTTGTCACTCTTACAAAATTTGGATTTTTCAATTTATACTTGTAACATATAAATTTTGCAACACTTACAGACAAAAGCACTCCTCATCAATTATTATTGTTCCCAGGTTACTTTCCTAGCTTAGTCAATCGTTTCAATCCTAATTCTCATATTATAAAAATAAAATCACACAGAGAGCTGGCAAGTATGGAAACAGCATGTACTGGCATATAGCACATAACAGGACATATTCTACACTCACCAGTGCCTGTAATGATCTTGGGATATTCCTGCCATCCTCAGCTGCTGGCTGACTGGCACACCCCTTTGAGAATTCAATGAAGAGATTGATATCTGCAGGTCCCCCGGACGAGCACCCAATTGTTAAATCCTAAATTAACCAAGTTGTTGTTAAGTAAAAGACTGAATTGAAGTCAGAACTATAAAAACAATTAATTATTTATTAAAAGCCCCCCCATGTACAGACTGAGAGGCAACATCCTCTCACAGCCCGGGTCACATAATCAACAGAGAAAACATGGCGATACATTGGTTTTATAATATTCGGTTATTTAACACTCCCACTGACTTCATGCATCTTGGAGTACACTTTTAAGATCATATTAAGAGAAAGTATCAACTAGAAGCTGGTTAGCCTTATTTGGTGGTAATTCTAATTCTATTACACACAATGAGTTTGCTCAACTCTGTTAAAGGTACATGTATCTGACAAGTTAACCAATGTCTATATAAAGGTCACTTTATAAAACACAATGGATGGAGGGTATGTTATATGATAGGTATAGGGTTAGGGTATGTTACAGTATATGATAAGTAGAGCTGTATGCTGTACCTATGAAATATGTGACTATATTGTATTAAGAGAATAAATTATATGCCTTATGCATTCAGATATTTAACAGCATATACAGACCCTGTAGCGGCTGTCCTAAACACATACAGGTCCTGTAAAGGCTGGCCCAAACACATAAAGACCCTGTAAAGGCTGACCCAAACACAGGCAGACCCGTAAAGGCTGACCAAACACAGGCAGACCCTGTAAAGGCTGACCCAAACACATACAGAACCTGTAAAGGCCTACCCAAGCATGTACAGACCACGTAAAGGCTGACCCAAACATGTACAGCACAGAAAAGTGTACCCCAAACACATACAGACCCAGTGAAGGCCGCCCCAAACATGTAAAGACCCCGTAAAGGCTGCCCAAACACATACAGACCCGTAAAGGCTGGCCCAAACACATACAGATACTCTAAAGGCTGGCCCAATCACATACAGAGCCCATAAAGGCTGAACCAAACATATACAGTTCCCCGTGAAAGCTAGTTCAAACATGTACAGGACCTGTGAAGGCTGGCCCAAACACATACAGACCCCATGAAGGCTGACCCAATCACATACAGAGCCCATAAAGGCTGGCCCAAACACATACAGACCCCATAAAGGCTGACCCAAACACATACAGACCCCATGAATGCTGGCCCAAACACATACAGCCCCCATGAAGTCTGGCCCAAGCACATACAGCCCCCATGAAGGCTGACCCAAACACATACAGACCCCATTAATGCTGGCCCAAACACATACAGACCCCATGAATGCTGGCCCAAACATATACAGACCCGTGAAAGCTGGGCCAAACACGTACAGGCGCTGTGAAGGCTGGCCCAAACACATACAGACCCCGTACAGGCTGACCAAACACATACAGACACCGTAAAGGAAGGCCCAAACACGTACAGTTCCTGTAAAGGCCAGCCCAAACACGTACAGACCCCTTAAAGACTGACCCAAACACATACAGACCCCTTACAGACTGACCCAAACACATACAGACCCCGTAATGGGTGACCCAAACACATACAGAACCTGTAAAGGCTGAACAAACACATACAGACCCCATAAAGGCTGACCCAAACACATACAGACCCCATACAGGCTGACCCAAACACATACAGCTGTAAAGGCTGGCCCAAACACATATAGCCCCGTACAGGCTAGTCCAAACACATATAGACCCTGTAAAGGCTGCCCAAACACAGGCAGATCCTGTAAAGGAAGGCCAAAACACGTACAAACCCTGTAGAGGCCTACCCAAGCATGCACAGACCCGTAAAGGCTGCCCCAAACACGTACAGTACCGAAAAGTCTACCCCGAACACATACAGGCCCAGTAAAGGCTGACCAAACATGTACAGACCCGTAAAGGCTGAACCAAACACATACAGACCCCATAAAGGCCAGCCCATACATGTACAGCTATAAAGGCTGTCTGAAACACATACACTCAATCAAAAGCTTGTTACAGTTGTTTAAATAAATAGTAAAAGGCAATATTGTATAAATTATTCAATGTCCAGTCAAGAATTAGATAATAATAACTTTTAGTTATACTTAGCAATTCATGAACATAGAGTACAAATACAAGAAAATAGAGAGAAAACATTTATAGTAACATATGGAGGATACAGAATGCACCCTGACAGTACAAGCCTAGTGGTCAGTGCTGTGGGTGTCCACCCCATTGGATGACGCTGAAATGTTTATGATAAAGGATCTCTGGTGATAATTGTATACATATAATAGGCTGTAACGTTATAGTTCCATATCTCAGCAATCCCAAGTCTTCCTATGAGCTGAGCCCCCTTTACCTCTGATATCTATACTTATCAGATAATGGTCTCCAAGACCCATTTGTAGATCCAGAGGAATGTAACCTTGACATAACACATGAATTCCTATGCCCATATCTTGCTTCACTCGGCATATGTCCATTTTTCCCCAGGAGACCTTGAAGGTGGCCATTTTGTAACATAACTCCATAAGGTTCACTGTCTCCTCAGTGTCTGTGCGGGAAAGTGGCATGCGCGTGGGCATTATGGTGTGTAATAATGTGTAATGGGAATTACGGTGTGTAATAATGTGTAATGGGCATTACGGTGTGTAATAATGTGTAATGGGCATTACGGTGTGTAATAATGAGTAATGGGCATTACGGTGTGTAATAATGTGTAATGGGCATTACGGTGTGTAATAATGTGTAATGGGCATTACGGTGTGTAATAATGTGTAATGGGCATTACGGTGTGTAATAATGTGTAATGGGCATTACAGTGTGTAATAATGTGTAATGAGCATTATGGTGTGTAATAATGTGTAATGGGCATTATGGATGTGTAATAATGTGTAATGGGAATTACGGTGTGTAATAATGTGTAATGGGCATTACAGTGTGTAATAATGTGTAATGGGCATTACGGTGTGTAATGGGCATTACAGTGTGTAATAATGTGTAATGGGCATTACGGTGTGTAATAATGTGTAATGGGCATTACGGTGTGTAATAATGTGTAATGGGCATTACAGTGTGTAATAATGTGTAATGTACATTATGGTGTGTAATAATGTGTAATGGGCATTACGGTGTGTAATAATGTGTAATGGGCATTACGGTGTGTAATAATGTGTAATGGGAATTACGGTGTGTAATAATGTGTAATGGGCATTACGGTGTGTAATAATGTGTAATGGGCATTACGGTGTGTAATAATGTGTAATGGGAATTACGGTGTGTAATAATGTGTAATGGGAATTACGGTGTGTAATAATGTGTAATGGGCATTACGGTGTGTAATAATGTGTAATGGGCATTACGGTGTGTAATAATGTGTAATGGGCATTACGGTGTGTAATAATGTGTAATGGGCATTACGGTGTGTAATAATGTGTAATGGGCATAATGGTGTGTAATAATGTGTAATGGGCATTATGGTGTGTAATAATGTGTAATGGGAATTATGGTGAGTAATAATGTGTAATGAGCATTACGGTGTGTAATAATAAGATTTTACTCACCGGTAAATCTATTTCTCGTAGTCCGTAGTGGATGCTGGGAACTCCGAAAGGACCATGGGGAACAGCGGCTCCGCAGGAGACTGGGCACAACTAAAGAAAGCTTTAGGTCACCTGGTGTGCACTGGCTCCTCCCACTATGACCCTCCTCCAAGCCTCAGTTAGGATACTGTGCCCGGAATAGCTGACACAATAAGGAAGGATTTTGAATCCCGGGTAAGACTCATACCAGCCACACCAATCACACCGTATAACTCGTGATATTATACCCAGTTAACAGTATGAAAACACTGAGCCTCTCAACAGATGGCTCAACAATAACCCTTTTGTTAACAATACCTATGTACAAGTATTGCAGACAATCCGCACTTGGGATGGGCGCCCAGCATCCACTACGGACTACGAGAAATAGATTTACCGGTGAGTAAAATCTTATTTTCTCTAACGTCCTAGTGGATGCTGGGAACTCCGAAAGGACCATGGGGATTAAACCAAAGCTCCCAAACGGGCGGGAGAGTGCGGATGACTCTGCAGCACCGAATGAGAGAACTCAAGGTCCTCCTCAGCCAGGGTATCAAATTTGTAGAATTTTGCAAACGTGTTTGCCCCTGACCAAGTAGCAGCTCGGCAAAGTTGTAAAGCCGAGACCCCTCGGGCAGCCGCCCAAGATGAGCCCACCTTCCTTGTGGAATGGGCTTTTACTGATTTAGGATGCGGCAGTCCAGCCGCAGAATGCGCCAGCTGAATTATGCTACAAATCCAGCGAGCAATAGTCTGCTTAGAAGCAGGAGCACCCAGTTTGTTGGGTGCATGCAGGATAAATAGCGAGTCAGTTTTCCTGACTCTAGCCGTCCTGGAAACATAAATTTTCAAGGCCCTGACTACGTCCAGTAACTTGGAATCCTCCAAGTCCCTAGTAGCCGCAGGCACCACAATAGGTTGGTTCAAGTGAAAAGCTGATACCACCTTAGGGAGAAACTGGGGACGAGTCCTCAATTCCGCCCTATCCATATGGAAAATCAGATAAGGGCTTTTACATGACAAAGCCGCCAATTCTGACACACGCCTGGCCGAAGCCAAGGCCAATAACATGACCACTTTCCACGTGAGATATTTTAGATCCACGGTTTTAAGTGGTTCAAACCAATGTGATTTTAAGAAACTCAACACCACGTTGAGATTCCAAGGTGCCACTGGAGGCACAAAAGGGGGCTAAATATGCAGCACTCCCTTTACAAAAGTCTGAACTTCAGGCAGTGAAGCCAGTTCTTTCTGAAAGAAAATCGACAGAGCCGAAATCTGGACCTTAATGGAACCCAATTTTAGACCCATAGTCACTCCTGACTGTAGGAAGTGCAGAAATCGACCCAGCTGAAATTCCTCCATTGGGGACTTCCTGGCCTCACACCACGCAACATATTTTCGCCAAATACGGTGATAATGGTTTGCGGTTACTTCTTTCCTAGCTTTTATCAGCGTAGGAATGACTTCCTCCGGAATGCCCTTTTCCTTTAGGATCCGGTGTTCAACCGCCATGCCGTCAAACGTAGTCGCGGTAAGTCTTGGAACCGACAGGGCCCCTGCTGTAGCAGATCCTGTGTGAGCGGTAGAGGCCATGGGTCCTCTGATACCATTTCTTGAAGTTCTGGGTACCAAGCTCTTCTTGGCCAATCCGGAACCACGAGTATCGTTCTTACTCCTCGCCTTCTTATTATTCTCAGTACCTTTGGTATGAGAGGCAGAGGGGGGAACATATAAACCGACTGGTACACCCACGGTGTCACTAGAGCGTCCACAGGTATTGCCTGAGGGTCTCTTGACCTGGCGCAATATTTCTCTAGTTTTTTCTTTAAGCGGGACGCCATCATGTCCACCTGTGGCCTTTCCCAACGGTTTACCATCAGTTGGAAGACTTCTGGATGAAGTCCCCACTCTCCCGGGTGTAGATCGTGTCTGCTGAGGAAGTCTGCTTCCCAGTTATCCACTCCTGGAATGAACACTGCTGACAGTGCTAACGTGATTTTCCGCCCATCGGAGAATCCTTGTGGCTTCTGCCATCGCCATCCTGCTTCTTGTGCCGCCCTGTCGGTTTACATGGGCGACTGCCGTGATGTTGTCTGATTGGATCAGTGCCGGCTGGTTTTGAAGCAGATGCCTTGCCTGACTCAGGGCATTGTAAATGGCCCGCAGTTCCAGAATATTTATGTGTAGGGAAGTCTCCTGACTTGACCAAAGTCCCTGGAAGTTTCTTCCCTGTGTGACTGCCCCCCAGCCTCTAAGGCTGGCATCCGTGGTCACCAGGACCCAGTCCTGTATGCCGAACCTGCGGCCCTCTTGAAGATGGGCACTCTGCAGCCACCACAGTAGAGATAACCTGGTCCTTGGAGACAGGGTTATCAGCCGATGCATCTGAAGATGCGATCCGGACCACTTGTCCAACAGGTCCCACTGAAAAGTTCTTGCATGGAACCTGCCGAATGGGATTGCTTTGTAGGAAGCTACCATTTTTCCCAGGACTCGCATGCAATGATGCACCGATACCTGTTTCGGCTTCAGGAGGTCTCTGACTAGAGATGACAGCTCCTTGGCTTTCTCCTCCAGGAGAAACACTTTTTTCTGGTCTGTGTCCAGAAGCATCCCCAGGAACACTAGACGTGTCGTAGGAACCAGCTGTGACTTTGGAATGTTTAGAATCCAACCGTGCTGTTGTAGCACTTTCCGAGATAGTGCTACCCCGACTAACAACTGCTCCTTGGACCTCACCTTTATAAGGAGATCGTCCAAGTATGGGATAATTAAAACTCCCTTTTTTCGAAGGAGTATCATCATTTCGGCCATTACCTTGGTAAACACCCTCGGTGCCGTGTACAGTCCAAACGGCAGTGTCTAGACTTGGTAATGGCAATCCTGTACCACAAATCTGAGGTACTCCTGGTGAGGATGGTAAATGGGGACATGCAGGTAAGCATCCTTGATGTCCAGGGATACCATATAATCCCCCTCGTCCAGGCTTGCAATAACCGCCCTGAGCGATTCCATCTTGAATTTGAATTTTTTTATGTATGTGTTCAAGGATTTTAAATATAAAATGGGTCTCACCGAACCGTGCGGTTTCGGTACCCCAAACAGTGTGGAATAGTAACCCCGTCCTTGTTGAAGTAGGGGCACCTTGACTATCACCTGCTGGGAATACAGCTTGTGAATTGCCTCTAGCACAGCCTCCCTGCCTGAGGGAGTTGTCAGCAAGGCAGATTTGAGGAAACGGCGGGGGGGGGGGGGGAGGCATCTCGAATTCCAGCTTGTACCCCTGAGATACTACTTGAAGGAAACAGGGATCCACCTGTGAGCGAGCCCACTGATCGCTGAAATTTTTGAGGCGGCCCCCCACCGTACCTGGCTACGCCTGTGGAGCCCCCGCATCATGCGGTGGACTCAGAGGAAGCAGGAGAAGAATTTTGATTCTGGGAACTGGCTGACTGGTGCAGCTTTTTCCCTCTTCCCTCGTTTTACACGCTTGCATTTCTGAAGCCGAAAGGACTGATAATACAGTGCTTTCTTAGACTGTGAGGAAACCTGAGGTAAAAAATTTTCTTCCCAGCTGTTGCTGTGGATACGAGGTCCCAGAGACCATCCCCAAACAATTCCTCACCCTTATAAGGCTCTATGTGCCTTTTAAAGTCAGCATCACCTGTCCAGTGTCGGGTCTCTAATACCCTCCTGACAGAATGGACATTGCATTAATTCTGGATGCCAGCCGGCAAAATATCCCTCTGTGCATCCCTCATATATAAGACGACGTCTTATGTTCGCAAAATAGTATCCCTGTTTGACAGGGTTACAGACCACGCTGCAGCAGCACTATCTGCAGGTCTCAGTCTAGTACCTGAGTGTGTAAATACAGACTTCAGGATAGCCTCCTGCTTTTTATCAGCAGGTACCTTCAAAGTGGCCGTA
Source organism: Pseudophryne corroboree (assembly GCF_028390025.1). NCBI lineage: Eukaryota > Metazoa > Chordata > Amphibia > Anura > Myobatrachidae > Pseudophryne > Pseudophryne corroboree. The sequence goes on along the minus strand of NW_026967683.1, from coordinate 43,412 downwards.
TCCTAAGACGGCAGTGCCACCTTTTTCCCTCTTCCCTTGTCTCTGTGCAGAAAGGAAGCGCCTTTGACCCGCTTGCTTTTCTGAAGCCGAAAGGACTGTACCTGATAATACAGTGCTTTCTTAGTCTGTGAGGAAACCTGAGGTAAAAAAATTTCTTCCCAGCTGTTGCTGTGGATACGAGGTCCCAGAGACCATCCCCAAATAATTCCTCACCCTTATAAGGCAGAATCTCTATGCACTCAGCATCACCTGTCCAGTGACAGGTCTCTAATACCCTCCTGACAGAATGGACATTACATTAATTTTGGATGCCAGCCGGCAAAATATCCCTCTGTGCATCCCTCATATATAAGACGACGTCTTTAATATGTTCTTATGTTAGCAAACTAGTATCCTTGTTTGACAGGGTCACCGACCACGCTGCAGCAGCATGATCTGCAGGTCTCAGTCTAGTACCTGAGTGTCTAAATACAGACTTCAGGATAGCTTCCTGCTTTTTATCAACAGGTACCTTCAAAGTGGCCGTATCCTAAGACGGCAGTGCCACCTTTTTTGACAACCGTGTGAGCACCTTATCCACCCTAGGGGATATCTCCCAGCGTAACTTATCCTCTGGCGGGAAAGGGTACGCCATCAGTAACTTTTTAGAAATTACCAGTTTCTTATCGGGGGAACCCACGCTTTTTCACACATTTCATTCACTCATCTGATGGGGGAACAAAACACTGCCTGCTTTTTCTCCCCAAACATAAAACCCATTTTTAGAGGTACTTGGGTTAATGTCAGAAATGTATAACACATTTTTTATTGCCGGGATCAAGTCACAGATGTTCCTAGTGGATTGTGTATATGTCTCAACCTTGTCGACACTGGAGTCAAACTCCGTGTCGACATCTGTGTCTGCCATCTGAGGGAGCAGGCGTTTTTGAGCCCCTGATGGCCTTTGAGACGCCTGGGCAGGCGCGGGCTGAGAAGCCGTCTGTCCCACAGCTGTTACGTCATCCAGCCTTTTAGGTAAGGAGTTGACACTGTCGGTTAATACCTTCCACCTATCCATCCACTCTGGTGTCGGCCCCACAGGGGGCGACATCACATTTATCAGCATCTGCTCCGTCACCACATAAGCCTCCTCATCAAACATGTCGACACAGCCGTACCGACACACCGCACACACACAGGGAATGCTCTGACTGAGGACAGGACCCCACAAGGCCCTCTGGGGAGACAGAGAGAGAGTATGCTAGCACACACCAGAGCGCTATATGATGTGGGGATTAACACTATAACTGAGTGAATTTTCCCCAATAGCTGCTTGTATATACAATATTGCGCCTAAATTTAGTGCCCCCCCTCTCTTTTTAACCCCTTGAGCCTGAAAACTACAGGGGAGAGCCTGGGGAGCTGTCTTCCAGCTGCACTGTGAAGAGAAAATGGCGCCAGTGTGCTGAGGGAGATAGCTCCGCCCCTTTTTCGCAGGCTTTTCTCCCGCTTTTTTATGGATTCTGGCAGGGGTATTTATCACATATATAGCCTCTGGGACTATATATTGTGATTATTTTGCCAGCCAAGGTCTTATTATTGCTGCTCAGGGCGCATGGGAATTATGGTGAGTAATATGGTGTGTCCTTCTAGGGGGGCACAAAGACACTAAGCTAAGCCCAGTTAACCTAAACAGAGCCCTTCTAGGGGGGCACAGAGTATGATGGAGCCAGTCACACAGAGCCCTTCTAGGGGGACACAGAGTATGATGGAGCCGGCCACACAGCGCCCTTTTTGCTAAAGCTGAGCTTAGCTGGGTCGCAGACTAAATACCCTTAATAGGGTACTGGTATTCCTATACTGCTCCCACCCTGCTATGACCCTCTGGTACCGCTAATCGGGCGTCCTTGTGGAAGAGCTGCGTGTTTCTGTCAGGCTGTTCAGTGAGAGCTGCAGAGGGAAAATGGCGCTGGTGAGCCACTGGATCTGCTCAAAGTGAAGCCCCGCCCCCGTAATGGTGCGCGGTCTTCCGAGTTTTTTTTATACTGGCTGAGGTTATATGTGTGGTTTACGGTGAGTTAGAACCCCTGTAAACTTAGTGCCAGTGTGGGTATAGTTGTGGCTTCAGCACGCCCTTCACAGCGGAACATGTATGTCTCTGAAGCCTGGAGCCGCAGCCTGTCAGCACCACCATTACCAGCAGCGACCTGCTAAACGGGACGCTGGCTATCTAATCAACACTCTTACTTCTGGCTCTGTTAGAGGTGGCGGCGTGCTGTGGGACTGTACGGTCGTCGTGGTGGGGCTTGCGAATAGGTCCCTCAGGAGCTCCGTCCTGTCAGCGGGGAACGGGACCATTAACCCTAAAGTACGTTGGGCCGTTCCGCCCACTAAGTCCCACGAAGCAGACAGGCTGATGCCAATCAGACCTGCCTGAAAGCAACAGAAAATAAATGCAGAAAACTCTTCAGGAGCTTCCAGAGACGTGACCGGCTCCTCCGGGCATATTTTCTAAACTGAGTCTGGTAGGAGTGACATAGAGGGAGGAGCCGGCGCACACTATTAATTTCTTAAAGTGCCCAAGGCTCCTAGTGGATCCGTCCACACCCCATGGTACTTATGAGGACCCCAGCATCCTCAAGGACGTAAGAGAAAAACACAGAACCTTTGAACAAACATAATTTATTTAAAACCAACAAATGATAAAACTATTTACACAGAAAGATACGTGTGTCCCCCCCCCGGTAAGATCATCCCACTATTTAAATGAGCTGTCAAAATATGACCAGAAATCTTTTGCTTTTAATCTACTTTATTTCATAACTTTAATACACACATTTTTGGCTATATTTGAAACTGAAAAAAAAACTCTATGCACAACAGCCTCTGGGGGTCATTCAGACCCAGCCGCGATAGCGGCCGTCAGCAGTTTACTGGTGGTGGCAGCAGCCGTGCCGACACACACATTGCGGTCACATCCCTGAATGGCTAACGCAGGCCGGTACCATCGTACGCGGGGCTGCGTAATGTCACATCTGTGTTCATCTCTGATAAACCCCCTATAAGCTTTCAGAGAAAACCTCATATCTCATCTTTTCCTCATTTTTTGCAAGTTAATTCAAATGATGAGATCGGTAGCAGCACTACTTTCAGGATTATTACACAGAACACACATAAAGGCTGACACAACAAATAACAATACATTTTCACATACAAGGGATTCATTAGAAATAAGGAAGCATGATCATTAAGTCTAATTATCAACTGGCTCCGTGCGGGACCCATACACCTCTTTACTGCCTCCAGCAGCCCCTGGTTCTGCACTGCGGCCATCCGCCCTGTCTCCCCCCCACTACTGCCACCACCCTGTCTCTCCCCACTACTGCCACCCGCCCTGTCTCTCCCCACTACTGCCACCCGCCCTGTCTCAGCCCCACTACTGCCAAAGCCCTGTCTCCCCCCCACTGCCGCCACCCACCCTGTCTCCCCCCTGACATCTCAGCACTGCTTGGGGATTCTTGGTACTGCTGGTAACAGTCCTTCATCTGCAGATGGAAGTAACCAGGGCAGTAAGGACACAGAAGTTGCTTCTGGTACCCTGAACCCTGGTCATGTAGGGCTGGGAGAGTCAGATAATGTAACAGAGTCACCATCTTACAGGCAGCCGGTGAAGGGAGCAGAATGGGTGTTATGTGGCAGGAACGGGCTGGTTAGGTAACAGCCTGGCTGCTGCATTCTGTACAAGCTACAAGCGGTGCAATTCTTTTGCTGGGAGACCCAGGTAGAGGACATTGCAGTAGTCTATGTGTGATGATACAAGTGCATGTATGACTGTAGGTAGATCTTCTGAGGGAAATAAGTGCTGGAGTCTGGCTATGTTCCTCAGATGAGGATCTGACTGTGGCTGATACCTGATCTTTAAGTGTCACTCCACCATCCAGGACACCAAGATTCCACACATGATCTGCATTTTGTAACTCTGAACCCACAAGTGTAAGTCTGGTTGGTAGGTAAAGCAGAGCTGTAGCCCTGCCCTTTGTTGGTGAGCTTCTATCATAAGGACCTGTTTCACCAGTACCGAGTCACAGCCAACTGGCATCACCCACACCTGGAGCTCAGATAGACATTTAGGATTGGTATTGGGTTCTCAGTACCCGGATAAAAAGACAGGTCATCTGTATAGCAGTGGTAGATGAGGGCATGACAGCTGATTATTTCATCCTGCGGTCGCATGTATATTGCAAAAAGCATAGAAGATAGGATAAGTACCTTGTGGAACATTACATGGCAATGATAAGTATAATCCAGAATAAAATGGTTCCTCACCTGAGTGATGTCTATTTTGTGCAAGAGCTAATTTATTTCTGAGTATGGAAATGGCCTCTCACCTGTGTGACTTCTCTGATGTGAAACAAGACTTGATTTCTGTGAAAAACATTTCCCACACTCAGAGCAAGAAAATGGCTTCTCACCTGTGTGACTTCGCTGATGTCTACCAAGGTGTGATTTGTGTACAAAACATTTCCCACACTCAGAACATGGAAATGGCTTCTCACCTGTGTGACTTCGCTGATGTGTAATAAGATCTGCTTTCCGTGTAAAACAATTCCCACACTCAGAACATGGAAATGGCTTCTCACCTGTGTGACTTCGCTGATGTGTAATAAGATCTGCTTTCCGTGTAAAACATTTCCCACACTCAGAACATGGAAATGGCTTCTCACCTGTGTGACTTCGCAATGGCTTCTCACCTGTGTGACTTCGCTGATGTGTAACAAAGTGTGATTTCCAGGTAAAACATTTCCCACACTCAGAACATGAAAACAGTGATGTATCTGTGTGACTTTTCTTATGTGCAACAAGAGTTGTTTTGTATGTAAAACATTTACCACACTCAGGACATGCAAATGGCCTCTCACCTGTGTGACTTCGCTGATGTGTAATAAGATTTGATTTCCGTGTAAAACATTTCCCACACTCAGAGCAAGAAAATGGCTTCTCACCTGTGTGACTTCTCTGATGTAGAACAAGATCTGATTTGTATGCATAACATTTCCCACATGCAGAACATTGAAATGGCTTCTCACCTGTGTGACTTCGCTGATGTATAATAAGATCTGATTTCCGTGTAAAACATTTCCCACACGCAGAGCAAGAAAATGGCTTCTCACCTGTATGACTTCTCTGATGTATAACAAGATCTGATTTCCGTGCAAAACATTTCCCACACTCAGAACATTGAAATGGCTTCTCACCTGTGTGACTTCGCTGATGTGTAACAAGTTGTAATTTCCAGGTAAAACATTTCCCACACTGAAAGCAAGAATATGGCTTCTCACCTGTGTGACTTCTCTGATGTAGAACAAGATATGATTTGTGTGCAAAACATTTCCCACACACAGAACATGGAAATGGCTTCTCACCTGTGTGACTTCGCTGATGTGTAATAAGATCTAATTTCCGTGTAAAACATTTCCCACACTCAGAGCAAGAAAATGGCTTCTCACCTGTGTGACTTCTCTGATGTATAACAAGATCTGATTTCCGTGCAAAACATTTCCCACACTCAGAACATGGAAATGGCTTCTCACCTGTGTGACTTTGCTGATGTGTAATAAGTTGTGATTTCCAGGTAAAACATTTCCCACACTCAGAGCAATAAAATGGCTTCTCACCTGTGTGAGTTCTCTGATGTGTAACAAGAGCTAGTTTGTATGTAAAACATTTCCCACACTCAGAACACGGAAATGGCTTCTCACCTGTGTGACTTCGCTGATGTGCAACAACTTGTGATTTCCAGGTAAAACATTTCCCACACTCAGAACATGAAAATGGCTTCTCACCTGTGTGAATTCTCTGATGTAGAACAAGATCTGATTTCTGTGTAAAACATTTCCCACACTCAGAACATGAAAATGGCTTCTCACCTGTGTGAGTTCTCTGATGTGTAACAAGATGTGATTTGTGTGTAAAACATTTCTCACACTCAGAACATGGAAATGGCCTCCCCCCTGCCTTACCTGTCTGTGGGTTAATAGGCTTTGTGTTCTGTGTAAAACATTTGGCATCTATAGAACAGGGAAACTCTATATCTACTGTCAGAGCTGTAACAGATGCACCAATATCAGAGTGATCAGGAGAACATTTCCCAGGATCAGAGGGACCAGCTGATAGAACTGGATGTATAATTGGGGTAATGGGGTTATCTCCTGGAGAATCCTGTATACTGTCATTATCTTTTATGTCACAATCCGGGGATAACATTTGATGTCCTTCTGAGATATTCCTGCTTGTGTGTCCATCTGCTGGAAATAAAATACATTATGGAAATGTGACATTTTCTGTAACAATATTAATCTTGTAAACAATAGGAGAAGACGACTCTCTGGGACACTTAATTGTAAATGTCTGTGTGTATAAAGAAGATTTTAAACCTACCGGTAAATCCTTTTCTCGTAGTCCGTAGAGGATGCTGGGGACTCCGTAAGGACCATGGGGATAGACGGGCTCCGCAGGAGACATGGGCACCTCAAGAAAGACTTTATGTCTGGGTGTGCACTGGCTCCTTCCTCCATGCCCCTCCTCCAGACCCCAGTTAGAGAAACTGTGCCCAGAGGAGATGGACAGTACGAGGAAAGTATTTTTGTTAATCCAAGGGCAAGAATCACACCAGCCACACTAATTACACCGTATAACTTGTGTATCTATTAAACAGTTAACAGTATGAAAAAACAACGTAGCATCAGTCCAACCTGATGAAACTATAACATAACCCTTATGTAAGCAAAACTATATACAAGTCTCGCAGAAGTAGTCCACACCTGGGACGGGCATCCAGCATCCTCTACAGACTACGAGAAAAAGATTTACCAGTAGGTTTAAAATCTTATTTTCTCTAACGTCCTAGAGGATGCTGGGGACTCCGTAAGGACCATGGGGATTATACCAAAGCTCCCAAATGGGCAGGAGAGTGCGGATGACTCTGCAGCACCGAATAAGCAAACCTTAGGTCCTCCTCAGCCAGGGTATCAAACTTATAGAACTTTGCAAAGGTGTTTGAACCCGACCAAGAAGCAGCTCGGCACAGTTGTAGTGCAGAGACCCCTCGGGCAGCCGCCCAAGAAGGGCCCATCTTCCTAGTGGAATGGGCCTTGGCCAATTTTGGTAACGGCAATCCAGCAGTAGAATGCGCCTGCAAAATCGTGTTACAGATCCAGCGAGCAATAGTCTGCTTCGAAGCAGGGGCGCCATCCTTGTTGGCTGCAAATTGGAGAAACAGAGCTTCTGTTTTCCTGACTCTAGCCTTTCTGGCCACATAAATTTTTAAGGCCCTGACTACATCAAGGGACTCCGAATCCTCCAAATCTCGTGTAGCCACAGGCACCACAATATGTTGGTTCATATGAAAAGATGACACCACCTTAAACAAGAACTGAGGACGGGTCCGCAATTCTGCCCTATCTATATGGAAAACCAGATAGGGGCTTTTATGAGAGAAAGCCGACAATTCCGACACTTGCCTAGCCGAAGCCAAGGCTAATAACATGACCACCTTCCAAGTGAGATATTTTAACTCCACCGTTTTAAGTGGTTCAAACCAGTGCAACTTAAGGAAACTCAACACCACGTTAAGGTCCCAAGGCGCCACCAGAGGTATAAAAGGAGGCTGAATATGCAGCACTCCCTTCACAAAAGTCTGTACTTCTGGGAGAGAAGCCAATTCTTTTTGAAAGAAAATGGATAAGGCTGAAAGCTGAACCTTAATGGAGCCTAATTTTAGGCCCAAATTCACTCCAGTCTGTAGGAAGTGAAGGAAATGGCCCAGATAGAATTCTTCTGTAGGAGCATTCCTGGCCTCACACCAAGAAACATATTTTCGCCATATCCTGTGATAATGTTTCGCTGTCACGTCTTTCCTAGCCTTTATCCGAGTAGGAATGACCTCATCCGGAATTCCCTTTTCCGCTAGGTTCCGGCGTTCAACAGCCATGCCGTCAAATGCAGCCGCGGTAAGTCTTGGAAAAGACATGGTCCCTGTTGTAACAGGTCCTGTCTTAGAGGAAGAGGCCACGGATCTTCTGTGAGCATATCCAGCAGATCCGGATACCAGGTCCTTCGTGGCCAATCTGGAACAATGAGAATTGTTCTCCTCTTTTTCTTATTATTCTCAACACCTTGGGTATGAGAGGAAGAGGAGGAAACACCTAGACCGACTGGAACACCCACGGTGTCACTAGGGCGTCCACTGCTACCGCCTGAGGGTCTTTTGATCTGGCGCAATACCTCTGTAGCTTTTTGTTGAGGCGGGACGCCATCATGTCTATCTGGGGCAGTCCCCACTGACTTGTAATCTGTGCGAAGACTTCCCAATGAAGTCCCCACTCCCCTGGATGCAGGTCGTGTCTGCTGAGGAAGTCTGCTTCCCAGTTGTCCACTCCCGGAATGAACACTGCTGACAGTGCGCTTACATGGTTTTCCGCCCAGCGAAGAATCCTGGTGGCTTCCGCCATTGCCACCTTGCTCCTTGTGCCGCCTTGGTGGTTTACATGAGCCACTGCGGTGATGTTGTCTGACTGGATCAGAACTGGTTGGTTGCGAAGTAAGTTCTCCGCTTGACGTAGGGCGTTGTATATGGCCCTTAGTTCCAGGATGTTGATGTGAAGACAAGTCTCTTGAGTTGTCTAAAGTCCTTGGAAGTTTCTTCCCTGTGTGACTGCTCCCCACCCTCTGAGGCTCGCGTCCGTGGTCACCAGGATCCAGTCCTGAATGCCGAACCTGCGGCCTTCTAAAAGGTGAGCAACCACCATAGGAGAGATACCCTGGCCCTGGGGGACAGGGTGATCAGCTGATGAATTTGTAGATGTGACCCGCACCACTTGTCCAATAGGTCCCATTGGAAAGTCCTTGCATGGAACCTGACGAAGGGAATGGCTTCGTATGTAGCCACCATTTTTCCCAGGACTTGAGTGCAATGATGCACTGACACTTGTCTTGGCTTCAACAGGTTCTTATCACTGACCTGGTTTGAGGAGGTTGTGGACTCGGGGTTTCTTCCGATGACCGGGAAGTGGAACCGCAACTGGGCCGCAGCAGAGATGGCCGGATGCAAGTCTTCCTCATGCAGGATCAGATCGGCGGACAGGAGGCACGTGCGGACGCTGAAGGTCTCCTGAAAGAGAGAACTTGACAGGTGCTGGTAAATCACAAAGGTGCTGGAGGCACGGAGGTGCTTGGAGGCACGGAGGCACGGAGGTGCTTGAGGCACGGAGGTGCTTGGAGGCACGGAGGTGCTTGGAGGCACGGAGGTGCTGGAGGCACGGAGGTGCTGGAGGCACGGAAGTGCTTGGAGGCACGGAGGTGCTGGAGGCACGGAGGGGCTTGGAGGCACAGAGTTGCTTTGAGGCACAGATGTGCTGGAAGCACGGAGCACTGGAGAACACAGGTACAGTAGCCCGATGATACTCAGGCGCCGCCCGGCGTCTGAATTTAAACTTCCCGCAAGGGCCTGATTGGAGGACGGGCCGATGACGTCACCCGTAGCTCCCGAGGACGTCGGACGTGGAGGCCTGCTAGACGGAGCGCCGGATGCCGGGACCCGCCAGCGAGGAAGGCCGCACGGAGACCCAGCACGCCCGGAGAGGTAAGTACGAAGACCGCTGTGCCGTGACAGTTCTTGACTAGAGTCATGAGTTCCTGAGCTTTTTCTATCGGAAGAAAAACCCTTTTCTGGTCCGTATCCAGAATCATGCCCAAGAAGGGCAGACGAGTCATAGGAACCAGCTGCGACTTCGGGATATTGAGAATCCAGCCGTGTTGTTGTATACTTGGAGCTGTGGAAAGCCCAAACGGCAACGTCTGAAATTGGTAATGACAAACCTGTACCGCAAATCTCAGGTACGCATGGTGAGGTGGATAAATGGGAACATGAAGGTATGCATCCTTTATGTCCAGAGATACCATAAAATCCCCCCCTTCCAGGCTGGCGATGACCGCTCTGAGCGATTCCATCTTGAACTTGAACCGTTTTAAGTATAGGTTCAGGGATATTAAATTCAATATGGGTCTGACCGAACCGTCCGGTTTCGGAACTACAAACAGAGTTGAGCAGTATCCCTGCCCTCTCCGAAACTGGGGAACCTCGACCACCACTTGTTGAAGACACAATTTGTGAATAGCATTTAACACCATCTCCCTTTCTAGGGGAGAAGTCGGTAGAGCCGATTTGAAAAATCGGCGAGGAGGCACCTCTTCGAATTCCAGCTTGTATTCCTGAGAAACAATTTCTATTGCCCAGGGATCCACCTGTGAGTGAACCCAGATGTGGCTGAAAAGTTGAAGACGTGCCCCCACTGGGGCGGACTCCCTCAGCAGAGCCCCAGCGTCATGCGGTGGATTTTGCAGAGGCCAGGGAGGACTTCTGTTCCTGGGAACTAGCTGTGCAGCTTTTTTACCCTGCCCATACCTCTGGCAAGAAAGGACGATCCACGTACTCTTTTGCTTTTATTTGAAGGACTGCATTTGATAATGCGGTGCTTTCTTCGGCTGTGAGGGAACATAAGGCAAAAAATTTGATTTAACTGCCGTAGCTGTGGAGACGAGGTCCGAGAGACCTTCCCCAAATAATTCCTCACCCTTGTAAGGCAACACCTCCATATGCCTCTTTGAGTCGGCATCACCCGTCCACTGCTGGGTCCATAAGACTCGTCTAGCAGAAATAGACATAGCGTTTATTCTGGAACCCAGTAGACTAATGTCTCTTTGAGCATCTCTTATATATAAGACAGCATCTTTTATATGCCCTAGGGTCAATAAAATGGTATCTTTATATAGGGTCTCAATTTCCGTTGATAAGGAATCTGTCCACGCTGCTACAGCGCTACAAACTCAGGCCGACGCAATTGCCGGTCTGAGTAATGTACCAGAATGTGTGTAAATGGACTTCAAGGTAACTTCCAGCTTGCGGTCCGCAGGATCCTTGAGGGTAGCCGTATCTTGGGATGGTAGCGCTACCTTTTTTGATAAGCATGTCAACGCTTTGTCCACCTTAGGGGAGGATTCCCACCGTAACCTGTCCGTTGGCGGGAAAGGATACGCCATAAGAATCCTTTTTGGAATCTGCAGATTTTTGTCTGGAGATTCCCAAGCTTTTTCACATAATTCGTTTAACTCATGTGAGGCGGGAAAAGTCACCTCAGGTTTCTTTCACTTATACATGTGTACCCTCGTGTCAGGGACAGGGGGTGCCTCTGTGATATGCAAAACATCTTTTATTGCAATAATCATATAACGAATACATTTAGCCACTTTTGGCTGTAACTTTGCATTATCTAGTCGACACTGGAGTCAGAATCCGTGTCGGTATCTGTGTCTCCTATTTGGGATAGTGGGTGCTTTTGAGACCTCGAAGGTCCCGGCGACATAGGGACAGGCATGGGTTGACTCCCTGACTGTTCCTTAGCTTCAGCTTTGTCTAACCTTTTGTGCAATAAGTTCACACTAGCACTTAATACATTCCACATATCCATCCAGTCAGGTGTCGGCACATACGACGGAGACCTCACATTCATGCGCTCCCCCTCCTCCCTAGATGAACCTTCTACCTCAGACATGTCGACACACTCGTACCGACACACCATACACACAGGGAACCTCTTATCTGAAGACAGTTTCCCCACCAGGCCCTTTGGAGAGACAGAGAGAGTATGCCAGCACACACCCCAGCGCTATATGACCCAGGAAAAAACACAAAATCTTTACCCAGTAGCGCTGTTTATACTTTATAGCCGCCAAATTTGTGCCCCCCCCCTCTTAAAACCTATCACCGTGTATTAGCAGGGGAGAGTCCGGGGAGCTTCCTCTCAGCGCTGTGCTGTGGAGAAAAATGGCGCTGGTGAGTGCTGAGGGAGAAGCCCCGCCCCCTCGGCGGCGGGCTTCTGTCCCGCTCAAAATTCCTGAAAACTGGCGGGGGCTCTGTTATATACATGTACAGTGCCCATCTGTACATGTATATACTTATTTTGCCAATTGGAGAGGTTTTATTGCTGCCCAGGGCACCCCCTCTGCGCCCTGCATCCTTACAGTGACCGCAGTGTGTGAGGTGTATGGGAGCAATGGCGCACAGCTTTACTGCTGTGCGTTACCTCAGTGAAGATCATGAAGTCTTCTGCCGCCTCTGATGTTTTCTTTTCTTCTCATACTCACCCGGCTTCTATCTTCCGGCTCTGCGCGGAGGACGATGGTGCGGCTCTGGGACAGACGGCGAGGGTAAGACCTGCGTACCAATCCCTCTGGAGCTAATGGTGTCCAGTAGCCTAAGAAACAGAGCCTTGAAACTCACAGAAGTAGGTCTGTTTCTCTCTCCTCAGTCCCTCGAAGCAGGGAGTCTGTTGCCAGCAGGCTCCCTGAAAATAAAAAACCTAACAAATATACTTTCTGACAGGAAGCTCAGGAGAGCTCTCTGTAGTGCACCCATCTCCTCTGGGCACAGTATCAAACTGGGGTCTGGAGGAGGGGCATGGAGGGAGGAGCCAGTGCACACCCAGACCTAAAGTCTTTTTTGAGGTGCCCATGTCTCCTTCGGAGCCCGTCTAGCCCCATGGTCCTTACAGAGTCCCCAGCATCCTCTAGGACTTTAGAGAAATAAAACATAACTTTTAATGAAGGCTTTATAATATTGTATCATTGTGTCCACCCTCCTGAGAACACTCACAATAACAAATGTAATATTATAATAAGACTTAGATATCTCTCTCTCTTGTACTGGTAACTAACCATGAAGTATAAATGGAGATGTAGTCACTCGCCAAGTCCTATGTCAGCAACAATGTAAAACAATGGATGGGGAACATATCGTATGAATTGGAGATTCTAGATGAACAATAACATCAGTTATTTGAGCTGATGGATCAGAGAAAAGGAGAGTTATGGTAGACTTACCATGGTTAACTCTCTTTCTGCGAGGTACACTGCGTTCCACAGGGAAACATTGTGGTGTAGAGTGGATCTTGAACCAGAGAGGCACCAACAGGCTAAAGCTTTAGGCTGTCCCAGGATGCATTAGGGCCACCTCTATAAACCCCTGGTCCAGGCACTGAGAGCTCAGTTTTGTTAACCAGTCTAAAGCAGGAGCAGGCAAGAGAGAAGGCAGATGTTAGTCATATAGAACCACATTCTGACGGCAGGAGAAGGGACCATCGGTTAATGCCATACAAACCCAAAGAAGCTAAGTGCGTCAGGGTGGGCGGCCTGTGGAATCCAGTGTACCTCACAGAAAGTTAACCATGGTAGGTCTACCATAACTCTGCTTTTCTGCAGCAGGGTACACTGTGTCCCACAGGGAAACATCGGGATGTCCTAAAGCAGTTCCTCAAGAGAGGGGACGCGCCTTAGCATGTATGAGAATCTGGCATCCAAAGGAGGCATCCTGGGTTGCGGAAGTATCAAAGGCGTAGAACCTAATGAACATGTTCTCTGAGGACCACGTAGCTGCCTTGCACAATTGTTCTGCGGATGCGCCACGGCGGGCCGCCCAAGAAGGTCCAACAGACCGAGTAGAATGGGCTTTAATAGCAGCAGGAGCTGGGAGTCCAGCCTGCGCATAAGCTTGTGCAATCACCATTCTAATCCATCCGGCTAAGGTTTACTTATTCACAGGCCAGCCATGTTTGTGGAAACCAAACAGCACAAAAAGGGTATCTGACCTCCTGATAAAGGCAGTCCTCTACACGTAGATACAGAGAGCCCTTACCACATCCAAAGACCACTCTTTGGAGGACAATTCAGAAGAGATAAAGTCCGGAACCACAATCTCTTGGTTAAGGTGAAACGATGGCACCACCTTAGGTAAATAACTGGGACGAGTTCGTAGAACTGCCCGGTCACAGTGAAATATCAGAAAGGGTGGACGACAGGATAATGCGCCTAAGTCCGACACCCTCCTAGCAGAGGCAATAGCCAGTAAAAATAGAACCTTGGCCGTGAGCCACTTAAGGTCCACCAACTCAAGAGATTCAAATGAAGACTCTTGCAGGGCATTCAGGACAACAGAGAGATCCCATGAAGCCACAGGAGGGACATAGGGAGGCTGAATCCATAACACACCCTGAGTGAATGTATGAACGTCAGGTATATACGCAATCTTTCTCTGAAACCATACCGACAAGGCAGATATGTGAACCTTGAGGGAGACCAGGCGAAGGCCTAAGTCCAGGCCTCGGTGCAGAAAACCCAGAATTCTGGGAGTTCTGAATCTGTATGCATCAAAATTCTTAACAGCACACCATGTGAAGATAGAATTCCAGACCCTATGATAAATCCAGGCAGATGCCGGCTTTCGGGCCTACAACATAGTTTGTATAACCGCCTCGGATAATCCTTTGGTCCTCAGGAGTGATGCTTCAAGAGCCATGCCGTCAAAGCTAGTCTGGCCAGGTCTGGGTAGAGACAAGGGCCCTGTACGAGGAGGTCTGGGCATTGAGGAAGTAGAGGAGGACACTCTGTCGATAGACCCTACAGGTCTGAAAACCAATGCCGTCTGGGCCACGCTGGAGCGACTAGAATTAGCATTCCTCCTTCTTGCTTGAACTTCCGTAGTACCCTGGGCAGGAGTGACACTGAAGGGAACACGTAAGGCAGCCAAAGGTTCCATGGAATAGCCAGTGCGTCCATGAACACTGATTGAGGATCCCTGGTCCTTGATCCGAAGACCAGAACCTTGTGATTGTGTCGAGACGCCATCAGGTCTACATCTGGTAGGCCCCACATGTCCACTAGTAGTTGAAAGACTTCTGGATGAAGATTCCACTCTCCGGCGTGTACGTCCTGGCGACTGAGGAAGTCCGCTTCCCAGGTCATGACACCTGGAATGAACACTAAAGGCAGGGCGAGAGTTAAAGCATTAAACACCGCCCGCAACTCCAGAATGTTTAACGGGAGTAGTGATTCCTCCTTGGTCCAGCGACCCTGAAAAGAGTGCTGCTCCAACACCGCTCCCCAACTACTCAGACTGGCATCCGTTGTCAGCAGGAACCAGTTGGGGATCCAGAAGCGATGGCCCCTGCTCAATCTCTGGTCCTGTAGCCACCAGGTCAGCGACAGCCAAACCTCCGGAGTCAAAATGATCATGTGAGATATGATCCGATGAGGTAGGCCATTCCACATGGAAAGGATTAACCTCTGCAGAGGGCAGGAATGGAATTGAGCATAGTCCACTGTGTCGAATCCCGACACCATTAGGCTAAGTACTTGCACCGCCGAGTGTATTGACACTCTGGGGCGACAGAGGAAGCATCTTATCCTGCCCTGAAGCTTCAGGACTGTCTCTGGAGACAGGAACAGACGTTGACTGCTTGTGTCCAGGAGAGCCCCCAGGTGCACCATGCTCTGAGCTGGGACCAGCGAAGATTTCTTCCAATTGATGACCCACCTGTGGGCTTGTAGGAAGCTTACTGTCAGTTGGAGATGACCGAAGAGGACATCGTAGGAATTTGCCAGGATCAGCAAGTCGCATAGATATGGCATGATCCTGACTGCCTGGCGACGGAGTTGTCCCATCATTACGGCCATGACCTTGGTGAAGATCTGAGGGGCCATAGCAAGTCCAAATGGCAGAGCCTGGAACTGATAGTGTAGGTTGCCAATAGCAAGCCGCTGATACTGCTGATGTGACTTGGCAATAGGTATATGCAGGTACACATCCTGAATATCTAGAGATACCATATAGTCTCTGGGTTCCATCGCCAGTACAATTGAACGCAGTGTTTCCATACGGACCTTGGACACTATCACAAACCTGTTTAGTGATTTGAGGTTGAGAATAGGCCAGAAAGACACATTGGGTTTCGGAACTAGAAGCAGGGTCGAGAAGTAACCACTGCCTCTCTGGCACTACCACTCCTGTATCCAGGAGAGAACTCACAACCTGCTGCAGAGCTTGCGCCATCAACTGATACGAAGGGATGACTGCGTACCCGTGAGAGACAACTTCCCGCACCCATGTGTCTGAAGTGGTATTTAACCAGACCTGGGTGAATTGCAGAAGTCAGCCTCCCACCCTGCGGTACCCCAGGGGGAGGCCCGTCCCGTCATGCAGCAGGCTTGTTGTGTTTAGAAGCAGGCTGACGGGCCACCCAGGACTGTTTTGTCTTGGGCTTAGTGGTTTTGGGAGCACGAGATTGTTGTTATGAGCCACGGCTGTGGCTCATTCCTGTTTTGCATGTCAGTTAGGTATTTTATGTTATTCTTCTGTTCATGTTCCCCGTGGGTGTCATAGGGTGCTCGGAGCTCACCCTTAAGGAGGGGATACTGTTATGAACCACAGGTAGTGGTTCATTCCTATTTTATGTTTATAAGTTGTTTTGCAGGCCAGGATTTCCCGTTGCTCTGTTTAAGAGTACTCTTGGTTGCTGCCGCTGGTGAGTCTGTGTAATTGCAGCTTGTTCCCATGTGTTCAGCCTCACACCTGGCTGCTAATTGCATCTTGTCAGTTTGGAGTCATGCAACAGGGCAGCTGCATGACATTATTAATTAGGCCTCTCTGTTATATGCTGGCTCAGTGCTATTCACAGACGCTGGTGATATTTCTAGGTTTCCAGTCTGCTTGAGTTCTGAGCTTGGTTCCTGCTAGCTCCTGTGTAGCAGTGTCAGTCGAGCTGCTTCCTGTGTCGATTCCTGTGTCAGTCCCTGTGTCGATTCCTGTGTCTGATCCCGTGTCCTGCCGTGAGGCGTTCCTGTCCTGAGGTCCAGTGGCTTTGCCTGTGCCTGGTCAAGTTTCTGGCTTCTTGGTGTCCACTGGTCTGTCGTTTGGGATTCTGCCTGTCCTCCAGTTCTGAGAGTGTGTCAGCAGCATTGGGAGTTCCTGTCCGTTTGCCAGTATTCGTATCGGTTCCGTGAGTAGCGGCTCTGCCGCGTCCGTCGGCCTAGGCCGCTGTATTCCGTTATTATTTCTGTCACTGGTGTTTTGCAGAGGGTTCTGCTTATGCTGTCACCGCCGGTACACAAAAGTATTGTGTCGGCGTGTGGTCAGCATTTCCTTTGTTGTTCTTTTCCTTTGGCGGCAAGCCGCACATACATTTAGCTTTAGGCTAGTTAGTAGCCCCTGGCTTTGGTTGTTTCAGTAAGAGGGCCCCTTGTTATCACCCTGTCTCGGTACACTCTTTGTCTCTCATTAAGACCTGAGGGGGCATCGAAGTTGGGCAGACGTAATCCGCCCTTCAAACGCGGCTGCCATGGGCTCAAGCAATCATAGTCTCGCAAGAGTGAACTGACAGCATGGGCGAGACAACGGAGATAGGGCGCCAGGGGCTATTCCCTTTCCATTCCCCTTTCCCAGCGTTACGTCCTGGTGCTCTGGACTCACTTCATAATATCTCCCTTGTTCTGAGCACCAGGAACCTAACATTATCACCAGCCCTACCACAAAAAAAAAAAACTTTTTTTCTTTTTTGGCCCAGTCCAGTGTCTAGTCTAGAATCCAGTCCTGAACCCAGTCCGGTGTTTAGAATCCAGTCCTGTCTAGAATTCAGTGTGCTGAACCCAGTCCGGTGTTTAGATTCCAGTCCTGTCTAGAATTCAGTATGCAGAATCCAATCCGGTGTTTAGAATCCAGTCCTGTCTAGAAACTAGTGTGCAGAATCCAGTCCGGTGTTTAAAAATCCAGTCCTGTCTTGTCTAGTTTAAAAATTCAGTCTTGTCTTGTCTAGTTTAAAATTCCAGTCTTGTCTTGCCTTGTCTAGTCTTGCCTTGTCTTGTCTAGTTTTAAATCCTCCTATGTCTACTATGCAAGCCCTGCAGGCATCTCTCGCAGCCCTGAACTCTGCTTTCAGTGCTTTGAGACCAGAGCGACTAGAAGTTTTGCAGCAATCCCTAAAGCAACTGCAAAACCTTCTGACTAAAATCTTGCTCATCTTGCCAGAAGTCGTTGAGAGTACATCTATCTCTAAAGAGACTCTTGTTCACAGTATGGTGACAAGAGAATCCTCTGGTTTAATTGAAAAGAAAAGGTTTAAAAGTTTTCTGCGGCCCAGGCTCTCAGAAGAGGAGCGTCTGCGTCGCAGAAACTTAAACTTATGCCTATATTGTGGGGGTTTAGGCCACTATCTGCAGACCTGTGAGTTGCGCCAGCCAAAGTGTGGTGACGAGTCTTGCCCTCTGGCCAAGTTGAGTCAGGATACAAGACCTACTCCTGTCTCTACTGTGGCAGAGGTACTTGTCATACAACCCACACTAAAAAGCTCTCTGTCCTATAATTGGGGTCCTTGGGCAAGGGAGCCCCATTATAGATTCAGGAATCAAAAGAGAATGTTTCTCTCCTCTCTTGAGGTTCCTGTTGAAGCAGAGTTGCAAGCCCCTGGAGTGGTGCCCGTAGCCCAGGGTCCTGGAGTGGTGCCCGTAGCCCAGGGTCCTGGAGTGGTGCCCGTAGCCCAGGGTCCTGGAGTGGTGCCCGTTGCCCAGGGTCCTGGAGAGGTGCCCGATGCTCAGGATCTTGGTGCGGTACCCGATGCCCAGAGTGCTGGAGCGGTACCCGATGCCCAGAGTGCTGGAGCGGTACCCGATGCCCAGAGTGCTGGAGCGGTACCCGATGCCCAGAGTGCTGGAGCGGTACCCGATGCCCAAGCTTATAGAGGGACATCAAATATTGTAGCTCAGGTGTCCATACCAGAAGGGGTCTCAGAAGCTGTTACCCCAGGTAGCGACTTGAAAAGCGCAACCCCAGAAATGGTATCTAAAACCATAGTTCTAGAAAGGAACTCGAGAAGCAAAACCCCAGAAGGGATATTTGAAGTAATATCCCCAAGTGGGGTCACGAGAGATGCAGCCTCTAAGAAGGGTCTAGAGGTCGCTTCCCCAGGAAAGAACTTAAAAGGCGTAGCATTAGTGGAGGTGCTGAAGGTTATAGCTTCAGCAAAAGTCCCGGAAGTCATAGTCCCGGGAGAAGTTTCGATAATTATCGACTCAGAAATGGCTCGGTCCCAGTGGGGGAGGCCGACGGCTCGGTCCCAGTAAAAGAATCCGAGGTGCTGACCCCAGCGGGGTTCCCGGAGGCCACTGCCCCAGCCGGGTTCCCGGAGGCCACTGCCCGAGCGGGGTTCCCGGAGGCCACTGCCCCGGCGGGGTTCCAGAAAGTCACTGCCCCGGGTGGGGTTCAGAAAGTCACTGCCCCGGGTGGGGTTCAGAAAGTCACTGCCCCGGGTGGGGTTCAGAAAGTCACTGCCCCGGGTGGGGTTCAGAAAGTCACTGCCCCAGGTGGGGTTCAGAGAGTCTCAGCCTCGAGTAAGGTCAATAGTGACCAGGTCCTAGCAAAGCACTCCAGTCAGTCAGATGGGAAGGAAACAGATCCTGACTCTGTTGATATCTCAACATACATAATCTTTGATGGGGACTTAGCCCAATTTCTGGCGCTTTACAAACACTATTACATTATTATGTTGTCTAGACCATTTCTGGGCATCACTTCAGAGAACCTTGTGCTTTATCGGATTTATTCTTTTAGAGGAGAGCCATTTGAGTGGGCGACCAGCCTAATGAAAACTGAAGATCCCATTCTTCAGGATCCCCCAGCATTCAGTGATGCAATTATTAAAAGATATGGTTCCAAAGAAATTGGTTCAGGTTCCTCTAAGTCACCCGTCTTGTCTGCCGAGAGTCCACCAAATACTGTAAACTCGGCACAAGAGTCCCAGCCCGTTGTTTTGACTGCAGGATGTGCTTTTCTGACTTCTTCTTCTTCTAATAATAGTACTTTGCCAGAAAGTTCAGCTCCCAAGGGTAAGAAACCTGTCTCTGATTTGAACGCAGCCTTGCTGGGTGGTACCATCAGTTCAGACAATGTTTGGGGAATTACCTTGGTCAGACCTAAAGAGCTTTGTAAAAAGAAGAAGAAAAAGAAATAATTTTTGACTCTTGCCTTGATAAAAAAATATATTTTTTTTTTCCTTATCTTGTGTCCAGTGGCCACCATCAGAGGGAGGGCACTGTTACAAGCTGTGTTTGCAGCTTGTTTCTGTTTTCGTGTCTGTTAGACCAGTGTGTCAGGGTTTTTTTTTTGTATCCCTTGTTTTGGATAGTCTGTATTTTGGGGTCCTTTGACCCCTCCTCAAGGGGGGGGGGGGTACTGTTATGAGCCACGGCTGTGGCTCATTCCTATTTTGCATGTCAGTTAGGTATTTTATGTTATTCCTCTTTTCATGTTCCCCGTGGGTGTCATGGGGTGCTCGGAACTCACCCTTAAGGAGGGGATACTGTTATGAACCACAGGTAGTGGTTCATTCCTATTTTATGTTTATAGTTGTTTCGCAGGCCAGGATTTCCCGTTGCTCTGTTTAAGAGTACTCTTGGTTGCTGCCGCTGGTGAGTCTGTGTAATTGCAGCTTGTTCCCATGTCCGCTGTTTTCCGTTATTATTTCTGTCACTGGTGTTTTGCAGAGGGTTCTGCTTATGCTGTCACCGCCGGTACACAAAAGTATTGTGTCGGCGTGTGGTCAGCATTTCCTTTGTTGTTCTTTTCCTTTGGCGGCAAGCTGCACATACATTTAGTTTTAGGCTAGTCAGTAGCCCCTGGCTTTGGTTGTTTCAGTAAGAAGGCCCCTTGTTATCACCCTGTCTCGGTACACTCTTTGTCTCTCATTAAGACCTGAGGGGGCATCGAAGTTGGGCAGACGTAATCCACCCTTCAAACGCGGCTGCCATGGGCTCAAGCAACCATAGTCTCGCAAGAGTGAACTGAGAGCACGGGCGAGACAACGGAGATAGGGCGCCAGGGGCTATTCCCTTTCCATTCCCCTTTCCCAGCGTTACGTCCTGGTGCTCTGGACTCACTTCATAACATCTCCCTTGTCCTGAGCACCAGGAACCTAACAATTGTCTTGGGTATGTCTGACCCTTTCGCTTTCCCTTGAGGCCAAAAGGAATGAAAAGTGGTACCTTTTGCCTTCTGTGCAGAAGGATTAGTATTTAGGAGAAAGGCAGTCTTAGCATCCACCAGTTCAGACAAGATTTTATATAGGTCTTCCCCAAACAAAATGTCCCCCTGAAATGGGAATACCTCTAAGGTCTTTTTGGAGTCTATGTCCACCTTTCATGGCCTCAACCACAGAATACGGCGAGCCAGGACAGACGTAGTCGACGCCTTGGCAGCCAACACACCCGCCTCAGAGGATGCCTCCTGAATGTAATAGGCGGAGGTGGTAATGTGAGACAGGTATTGTCTGGCCTTGACAGATATATCCTTGGCAGCTCTTCCTCTAATGCCTGAACCCATGCTTCAATACCTTTAGCAGCCCAGGAGGCAGCAATAGTGGGTCTATGTACAGCACCTGTCAGGGAGTAGATAGATTTCAGGCATCCCTCCACACGCTTATCTGTCGGTTCCTTCAGTAAAGTGACAGTGGTGACAGGCAGAGTGGATGACACCACTAGGCGGGTGACATGAGGATCCACCGGCGGTGAATTTTCCCACTTGCTACATAACTCTGCAGGGAGAGGATAGCGAGCTAATGCCCGTTTAGACAGAGGGAATTTCTTCCCTGACGTCCACCCAATAGTAAGAATGGGGTAATATGTTTAAATGGCAGAAGGTGGCTAAAAATCTATCAGTTTTTTTAGTTACATTAGTAGAATCCTCTTCATCTGTGATTTGTAGGATCTGCTTAATAGCAACCACTTGGTCGGGGACATCAACTAGTAATGGAGAATTCTCATCAGAAATGCCTGATTCAGTGTCGGACAGGACAGTATGATCCTCCTCCTTTTCAGATGAAACATTTGAGAGATTTGTGGATTGTGAGGAGGAAGCAGCCCGCTTAGATGACCCAGAGACACGGAAGTGGCCTGGAGTAGATTTTTGTCTGCCCAAAGATTGATTTAACTGCTGCAACTGGTTAGACAAATTCTCCCAAGGCGGATTAACCATAGGGACAATTTGTATCTGTAGGGCACAGGTGGTCCCATAGGGGTCGCAATGCATTCCACTAGAGCAGTGCTTCTCAAACTCGGTCCTCAGGACCCCACACAGTTCACATTTTGCAGGTCACCTAGCAGGAACACAGGTGTAGTCATTACTGACATTTGAAAACATCCACAGGTTGAGCTGATTATTTCACTTGCGATTTTGTGAGGAGACCTGGAAAACATGAACTGTTTGGGGTCCTGAGGATCGAGTTTGAGAACCTGTGCACTAGAGTACCCAGTAGGGCTGTGAACGCAGCTCAGGGTGGCTCCTGATTGGTTACAGGCGCTGCAGACTGACTGGGAGATGTATGACACAGTACTCAGACCATCATACACAGATTCCCCCTCTGGTAAATCATTGGTGCATGCTCTGCATGAGGCAGGAGCGTCCACAGACTTACTGCCCTTCTTATTAGACATTATACTAAATGCAGCAATAGAGCGGTTTAGTACGATGAAGCCAGACAGAGTATAATACCTGCGAATAAATCCAATGGTATGTGACTGAGTCCCCAGTGCACAACACCTGCAAATAAATCCAATGGTATGTGACTGAGTCCTCAGTACACAACACCTGCCAATAAATCCAATGGTATGTGACTGAGTCCCCAGTACACAACACCTGCAAATAAATCTGGTATTATGTGACTGAGTACACAGTAGAATACACGCAATGGGTAAATACTGTGACGCACTATATAAATGACCCTGACGCACCTAGTCCCTTAGGGTACAGAATAAAGTGATAGATATATCTGGGAAACACTGAAAGTGAAACCACACAGCAGATACAGGCACACACAGTTACTCTTGCAATGTAGAAAATGATTATGATAATAAAACTGCACTGAATATATATATATATATATATATATATATATACACACACACACACACACACAGCAGTCTGACACTCCAGGTGAACGCAGCACAATAGCAGCAGTGCCCGCACAAATAACGAAGAATAAGAATCTAGAGGTGCGGCACTCAGCGAATAACCAGTTCAGGAGACAGCGGGGTTTAAATATATATAATAAAGAAGTGCGGTTCTAGATCGGAGGTATATATCAGAATACTCATACAATATATCCTGTAATAGGTACACTTTCTTAACTAACGCTGTCTGTATAGAGACATGTAGAATACTCAAGTGTTTGTAAAGTCACAGCGCTGTATACAGGCGGCTTTACAAGGGAGACCTTGCCCTGCAGTCCAGGAGACCATCTGCAGCCTACACTTAGAATATGGCGCCCAGCGTCTCAGTCAGGGAGTGAGGGAGAGTGTGAGACAGCTCCAGGGTGGGAAATATATGAGGAGATGGCGCCCTGGGCCGGGTGAGGGGCTACAGGTCAAGCGCTGGTTCCCTTACGCTGGACTTCCACTACCGGTACTACAGAGCCTTATTAAATGGGGCGTTAATACACCCGACCTGTACTCCTACGCCATGGCGGTCTAGTGGGGTCCATGTTCAGGGACAGTGTCCACCCCAGCACCGCGACCCGTCTCCCTAGGTCGTGGACAGAACGCGATTTAATGGTGGGTCCCACCTGGAGGACCCTCTTACCTCCTCCCCATAGCAGCCACGTGATCCAGGAGAGCGGTCTGCGACCGTGTGCCTAAAGCCAGAGCGTCTCCGCCACAAGTACCCGGGAACAGGCCGCGGGAGTATGCGACGCCACTTGGGAGGTGATGGAGCTGCAGCGTTGAAGTGTCACCATGACATACAGCGCTGACAGCCCAGTTGAAGAAATCTTCTTAGAAAAGCTTTTCAGGGCTGCCCAGCGCAGCCCTCCTGTTAGTGACCTGCTGCTGCAGGCGCCAACTCAAAACTGAGCTCTCAGTGCCTGGAGGAGGCCCCAATGCATCCTGGGACAGCCTAAAGCTTTAGCCTGTTGGTGCCTCTGGAACAAGATCCACTATACACCCCGATGTTTCCCCTGTGGAAACCAATGTATCCTGTTGCAGAAATAAATGCTTATCCTTTTTAATATGTCCTGTGTCAGTCTCCATATTTATCACATTGTGTCCCAGAACCTGGTCGCTTGAATTTTTCTACCGACAGCAATTTCATAGACTGATCACACCCCTCTGATAGGGTCCTGGTCGCCTTTTCCCGCTACTCCTCCTTTACCACCTTGGAGATTGCAGGATTATATATTAATGGATGCTGAAGGCACCAGAATTATGCAAGAGGCCCTGTCCTCCTCCTTAGACGTGAACGCTCCTGAAGATACTTCCATTAGGAACCATTGGTGTGCCCTTAAGGCCATGGATCAGAAGCCAGAGAAGGGCGTCATCCAAGTGCCAGGGGACAGGTAATCAGCAGGGAAGGTGCAGGATCCTCAATGCTGGTTCCCATACACAAGCTCAATAAATGTATTATACACCTAAGGCGACGGTAGCAAAACTCAGATGCTGCCAACTAAGTCACAGGAGCCGCTCATTAGCCAATTCCCTGAGGCCGGCTGTTACAGGAGCATGTGGATACATGACAGGGGCTGTATCAGATATTTCATAAGCATTGTGTCACGTGGCATGAGGAACCCCGAGCCTGTACCCCAGCAAGCAGCTGCATCATGCCAGAAATAATAGGATTTTGGTTACCTACCGGTAAATCATTTTCTCGTAGTCCGTAGAGGATGCTGGGGTCCATATTAGTACCATGGGGTATAGACGGGTCCACCAGGAGCCATTGGCACTTTAAGAGTTTAATAGTGTGGGCTGGCTCCTCCCCCTATGCCCCTCCTACCAGACTCAGACTAGAAACTGTGCCCGAGGAGACGACATACTTCGAGAGAAGGAATTACACAGATAGTGGCGAGATTCATACCAGCTCATACAACAGGTAAATCCGGCCAACATGCCGGAACAACTCAGCAACAGCTGAAACCGTAAATAATGCAGAACTTACCTAGGAACCAGGCCGTACTGAACTATAAGACCAATGCTGGAAACCGCATCACTGGGCGGGCGCCCAGCATCCTCTACGGACTACGAGAAAAGGATTTACCGGTAGGTACCATGGGGATGTACCAAAGCTCCCAGTACGGGAGGGAGAGCGCGGAGGCTCCTGCAACACTGCTTGACCAAACTTGAGGTCATCAGAGGCCAAAGTATCGAACTTGTAAAACTTGGCAAACGTGTTCGACCCAGACCAAGTAGCTGCTCGGCAGAGTTGTACAGCCGAGACACCCCGGGCAGCCGCCCAGGAAGAGCCCACTTTACGAGTAGAGTGGGCCTTTACAGATTTCGGACATGGGAAACCTACCGTGGAATAAGCATGCTGAATAGTGAACCTGATCCAGCGTGATATCGACTGCTTAGAAGCAGGACACCCAATTTTCTTGGGATCATAGAGGACAAACAGAGAGTCACTTTTCCTATGATGAGCCGTCCTGTTCACATAAATCTTCAAAGTCCTCACTACATCCAAGGCCTTTGAAGCAATTGAGGAGTCAGTAGCCACTTGCACCACAATAGGTTGGTTGATATGGAAAGCCGACACAACCTTAGGCAGGAACTGTGGACGAGTCCTAAATTCCGCCCTGTCTTCATGGAAGAACAGATAGGGGCTTTTACAAGATAAAGCCCCCAATTCCGACACGCGTCGTGCAGAAGCCAAAGCCAACAAAGTGACCGCCTTCCACGTGAGAAACTCGAGATCAAACCAAGCAGATTGCAGGAACTGCAACACCACATCAAGATCCCAGGGTGCCGTTGGCACCACAAAGGGAGGTTTGATGTGCAGAACCCCTTTCAAAAAGGTCTGAACCTCGGGGAGGACAGCCAATTGTTTTTGGAAGAAGATGGACAAAGCAGAGATCTGGACCTTGATGGAGCCCAATCCCAGTCCCATATCCACCCCTGCTTGCAGGAAAAGGAGAAAACGTCCAAGTTGAAACTCCACCGCAGGAAACTTCTTGGACTCACACCAAGAAACATATTTTTTCCAAATGCGATGGTAATGTTTAGACGTTACCCCCTTCCTAGCCTGTATCAGGGTAGGAATGACCTCACACGGGATACCCTTCCGAGTTAAGATCTGGCGTTCAACCGCCATGCCTTCAAACGTAGCTGTGGTAAGTCTTGATAAGCGAACGGCCCCTGCAGTAGCAGATCCTCCCGAAGAGGTAACGGCCTTGGATCTTCCAGCAGAAGATCCAGTAGATCCGCGTACCAAGCCCTCCTTGCCAGTCCGGAGCAATGAGGATTTCCAGAACCTTTGTTCTTCTTACCAGTTGAAGAACTTTTGGTATCAGAGGAAGTGGAGGGAACACATACACCGACGTGAACAGCCACAGTGTTACCAGAGCGTCCACCGCCTGTGGGTCTCTCGACCTGGTACAGTACCTCCACAGCTTCTTGTTGAGACGGGAGGCCATTATGTCTATGTGAGGAACCCCTCACCAACTGGTTACCTCCTCGAACACCTCCGGATGGAGGCCCCACTCTCCTGGATGGAGATCGTGTCTGCTTCCCAGTTGTCTACTCCCGGAATGAAGATTGCTGACATCACCACCGCGTGCCTTTCTGCCCAGAGGAGGATTTTTGACACCTCCGACATGGCAGCCCTGCTCTTCGTTCTGCCTTGTCGGTTTATGTAGGCCACTGTGGACACGCTGTCCGACTGCACCTGAACAGCCCGATCCTGTAGAAGGTGTGCTGCTTGCAGAAGGCCGTTGTACACGGATCTTAGTTCCAGAATGTTTATCGGGAGAAGAGATTCTTGATCTGACCACCGTCCTTGGAAGGTTTCCCCCTGAGTGACTGCTCCCCAACCTCTTAGACTTGCATCTGTGGTTAGAAGGATCCAGTCCTGAACTCAGAATCTTCGGCCTTCCATAAGGTGAGGCAGTTGTATCCACCAGAGGAGCGAAATCCTGGCTTTTGGAGATAGACGAGTCCTCTGGTGTATTTGTAGGTGAGAACCCGACCACTGGTCCAAGAGATCCAGCTGAAAGGATCGAGCATAAACCTTCCGTATTGTAGAGCCTCGTAGGAGGCAACCATCTTCCCCAGAAGGCGGATGCACTGATGAACCGAGACCCGGGTAGGCTTTAAGACATCCCGGACCATTGATTGAATCACCAATGCTTTCTCCACCAGCAGAAACACCCTCTGCACTTCCGTGTCTAGGATCATTCCTAGGAAAGACAACCTCCTTGTCGACTCCAGATAAGACTTCGGAAGGTTCAGGATCCAAACGTGCTCATTGAGCAGATGTGTCGTGAGAGCAATGGATTGCAACAACTTCTCCCTGGATGACGCCTTGATCAGGAGATCGTCCAGATATGGAATAAAGTCCACCCCTTGCTTGCGTAGGAGAACCATCATCTCCGCCATCACCTTGGTGAAGACCCTCGGTGCTGTGGAGAGGCCAAACTGCAGTGCCTGAAACTGATAGTGATCATCCAACAGTGCAAACCTGATATATGGGGCACTCATTAGTAGTAATCTAAAACGTAACTTTTATTGAAACGGACTCACATTAGACATACAACATAAAACACTTAATTTCTGGGAATGTTATCGGTATAACTGGCTGTATTAATTGTAACAACCCCCTGCAAATAATTTATTGTTCCATTAGTCTGACAAATCACACAGCACTGTCTACCTTGTGGCTAATTGATTTGCCCCGTAGGGTAATGAGTAAATACTGTGTGTAAAGCACTACTGAAAATAAAGGTCAGAAAGAAGATAGGGAGGAATAGATGCTAATGCCTGGTTTCTGCTTTTGAGGATCTGCTTGAAAAGCATCGAATCCCCAATGAGAGAACCAACTGGAGCATATATGCACCTCTCCCAAGACCTGCATCTGCTGTTAACTCCACCTAGCAAGACTATGGCGGAGTTAATGAGAGTGCAGGGGAGAAGTCCCTTACCAGTGAGAAATAGCTGTGATACTGATTATTTTCTTAATTTATATCAGATACAATATACATTTAGGGTATCGCCCCCTAATGAATATTCACCATGAATTGTGTAACATTGGTGAGAGAACACTCAAAAGATCAAATGATATTTATGCATCTATCTATAACACATTCATTACGTTATTTTCTAAGAAATACAGCTTTCATATGCAGTGACACCCAGGATGTCTACTGTCCCCAATCTTATCTGATGACATCGAATTGAGGATGAGAGAGTCCTAATGGGTGTGAGTGCAATATGAAAATAGTGTGCTTCTGCTGTCGTTGTCTCAATAAATGAGTCAAACCGATGAGAGAGCACTTAAAAGAAAAAATGAGAAGATGAAAAAATGAAAGTAGACATAAAATTGGTCATACATTATGTGTTTGAGACAGTGCTGTCAATAAATTATGTTCTTTTGATGTATATTTGTATTTCTTTGAGTGTATTTATTCCACATCATAAATGTAAAGGGATTTGCTCAGTATCAACCGATTTATTCATTCCCATGTAGTATATAAATTTAAGAACAATAAAGCAATGGGTTTGATCAGCCCACCAAGTAAATCAATCAATTATGTACATAATTTGACAAATAATTATGCAATGGGTTTACTCTGCCCTCAATGGGTTAATCTGCCCAAAAAAATTGTTTTTGTAAATTTAATCGATTAAGTACATAATTTATAGATTGTACATTTAATCAATTAAGTACATGATTAATATGGTACAAGTACATAATTTGAATGGTGTGTTCAGTACCCACACAGTAAGAATTGTACGTTTAATCAATCAAGTGCGTAATTAATGTGGTATGTTCAATACCCACACAGTGAAAATTATATCCAACTAGAACTTATTTGCATTGTATTTGCTTCAATCAGCATAAAATTATATCCAATTAAAACGCATTTGCATTGTATTTGTTATAATCAGCATAAATTGCATATTATTTGCAAACAGCGGATTTGTACATGCGGATATGACCCTAATCACTTGTATCATAATAATAAGAAGAAAAACATCCTACTATTTTATTCCTCCATCATAACTCACATTCTACTGATGGTAAATTGATTGCTGAATAATTAAGCATATCGTAACCAATAAGTGATTAAGTAATACAATAATAGAGTGAAAGTAGGGAAGTTTGTTACTTATCCTCGGTATGTTCTTATCGATTACCCTCTGCTGCTATCAATGTGCGGCTCCTTATTAGTCGTTTGGCTCGGAAACCTTGATGCCAGGAAATATAATTACTGCTGTCTCCGACATGTACCTCCCTTCAGGGTATAATTGTTCTAGAACATCATAGGGATGGCTGGTCAGAGTAAATGCCTGGTGTCCGAGACCACCGCGGGCAACATGCAGCCCGTCACTGCCGCTAAATCAATGTGTGAAGGCAGGAGAGACAATTTTCCGGTGGTATCCACATACGCTGTCACTCGCTAATAATCCATCGCCGATATACTTCACCCTTCAGGGTTTACCTGATTTTTCAGGTAAATAAGACGACTGGCAGGTAGAGCTTTATTACCCCTGACGAAGCCGTCCAGGTGAAACGTGCACGTTGGGTTAACGGCGGTTAACAGTGCAAGTGGATGCTACCCGTAAATCACCTCTCCTGCTTTCGTATACTAATTCAGCGGCTACGACGGGCTGTACGCTACCCGCGGTGATCTCTACACGCCAGGCTTTTGGTTGTAACTGTGATCAGCTATCCCGTGGATGTCCTAGGATATCCTGAAGGGTGAAGTATATCGGCGATGGATTATTAGCGAGTGACAGCGTATGTGGATACCACCGGAAAATTGTCTCTCCTGCCTTCACACATTGATTTAGCGGCAGTGACGGGCTGCATGTTGCCCGCGGTGGTCTCGGACACCAGGCATTTACTCTGACCAGCCATCCCTATGATGTTCTAGAACAATTATACCCTGAAGGGAGGTACATGTCGGAGACAGCAGTAATTATATTTCCTGGCATCAAGGTTTCCGAGCCAAACGACTAATAAGGAGCCGCACATTGATAGCAGCAGAGGGTAATCGATAAGAACATACCGAGGATAAGTAACAAACTTCCCTACTTTCACTCTATTATTGTATTACTTAATCACTTATTGGTTACGATATGCTTAATTATTCAGCAATCAATTTACCATCAGTAGAATGTGAGTTATGATGGAGGAATAAAATAGTAGGATGTTTTTCTTCTTATTATTATGATACAAGTGATTAGGGTCATATCCGCATGTACAAATCCGCTGTTTGCAAATAATATGCAATTTATGCTGATTATAACAAATACAATGCAAATGCGTTTTAATTGGATATAATTTTATGCTGATTGAAGCAAATACAATGCAAATAAGTTCTAGTTGGATATAATTTTCACTGTGTGGGTATTGAACATACCACATTAATTACGCACTTGATTGATTAAACGTACAATTCTTACTGTGTGGGTACTGAACACACCATTCAAATTATGTACTTGTACCATATTAATCATGTACTTAATTGATTAAATGTACAATCTATAAATTATGTACTTAATCGATTAAATTTACAAAAACAATTTTTTTGGGCAGATTAACCCATTGAGGGCAGAGTAAACCCATTGCATAATTATTTGTCAAATTATGTACATAATTGATTGATTTACTTGGTGGGCTGATCAAACCCATTGCTTTATTGTTCTTAAATTTATATACTACATGGGAATGAATAAATCGGTTGATACTGAGCAAATCCCTTTACATTTATGATGTGGAATAAATACACTCAAAGAAATACAAATATACATCAAAAGAACATAATTTATTGACAGCACTGTCTCAAACACATAATGTATGACCAATTTTATGTCTACTTTCATTTTTTCATCTTCTCATTTTTTCTTTTAAGTGCTCTCTCATCGGTTTGACTCATTTATTGAGACAACGACAGCAGAAGCACACTATTTTCATATTGCACTCACACCCATTAGGACTCTCTCATCCTCAATTCGATGTCATCAGATAAGATTGGGGACAGTAGACATCCTGGGTGTCACTGCATATGAAAGCTGTATTTCTTAGAAAATAACGTAATGAATGTGTTATAGATAGATGCATAAATATCATTTGATCTTTTGAGTGTTCTCTCACCAATGTTACACAATTCATGGTGAATATTCATTAGGGGGCGATACCCTAAATGTATATTGTATCTGATATAAATTAAGAAAATAATCAGTATCACAGCTATTTCTCACTGGTAAGGGACTTCTCCCCTGCACTCTCATTAACTCCGCCATAGTCTTGCTAGGTGGAGTTAACAGCAGATGCAGGTCTTGGGAGAGGTGCATATATGCTCCAGTTGGTTCTCTCATTGGGGATTCGATGCTTTTCAAGCAGATCCTCAAAAGCAGAAACCAGGCATTAGCATCTATTCCTCCCTATCTTCTTTCTGACCTTTATTTTCAGTAGTGCTTTACACACAGTATTTACTCATTACCCTACGGGGCAAATCAATTAGCCACAAGGTAGACAGTGCTGTGTGATTTGTCAGACTAATGGAACAATAAATTATTTGCAGGGGGTTGTTACAATTAATACAGCCAGTTATACCGATAACATTCCCAGAAATTAAGTGTTTTATGTTGTATGTCTAATGTGAGTCCGTTTCAATAAAAGTTACGTTTTAGATTACTACTAATGAGTGCCCCATAAAAAGAGTTGTCTTTTCTCTCTTGCTGATTAACTATGTCTTTAACAACTCAAGGGAGCACCGCCGGCCGTTTGCTATTATGATAGGTTTATGATTCAACAAGTAATGGTTAATATTAGATATCATAAAAACAATATATTTTTCTTATTCCGGTTTTTGTATTTATGCTATACCTTCAGACAGGTAGCTCAGTGCGCTATTTCTCCCACAACAAATCCAGTTTCGCAAACCTGATATATGCCTGATGCGGAGACCAGATGGGAATGTGGAGGTACGCATCCTTGATGTCCAGGGACACCAGGAACTCCCCTCCGTCAGACCTGAGTTGAAAGCTCTCAGAGACACCATCTTGAATTTGAACTCCCTGAGGAAGGGATTCAAAGATTTTAAGTTCAGAATTGGCCGTACCGAACCATCCGGCTTCAGTACCACGAAAAGGTTTGAATAGTAACCTTTGTTCCACTGATGAGGTGGAACTGGAACAATGACCCTGGACACCACCAATTTTTGGATTGCTTCCAGAAGAATTGCCCTGTCTGCCAGCAGAGCTGGCAAGCCTGACTTGAAGAAACGGTGAAGTGGGAGAGTTTGAAACTCCAGTCTGTACCCCCTGGACACTGTATCCAGTACCCAGGGGTCCAGGCCAGACGACACCCAGACGTGACTGAAATGCCGGAGTCTCGCCCTCACCTGACCTTCCTCCAGGCCTAGTCGTCCACCATCATGCGGAGAACTTAGGGGTATCAGAAGCAGGCATCTGGTTCTGGGAGCCAGCGGGAGCAGGCTTTTTTCCTTTAGCACGACCACCTCTGAAGGTGGTGTTCGAAGGCTTGTTCTTTCTAGGCCTCGCGGGCCGAAAAGACTGTGACGTGGCTGGTGTAAAGGGCTTCTTCATAGTCAGTGGAGCTGAGGGGAGAAAAGGAGACTTACCCGCGGTAGCCGTGTCAATCCACGCATCCCCCAAAGAGAGCCTGACCTGTATAAGGTAGACCTTCCACACTTTTCCTAAATTCCGCGTCCGCAGACCATTGGCACAGCCAGAGACCCCTGCGAACCGAGACGGACATGGTGGAGATCCCCGCAGCCATGGAGCCCAGATCCTTCATGGAATCTATAGAACACAAAAGTAATTCCGCACCAGTAACCACTTATTTATGCAAATTGTTCTCTTTCCCTTCTATCCCTTTATTGTATATAGGTCTGTATATGCCTATTATATAGTTGATTAGGGAGTGCCACCCATGGCTTAAATAGTATACACACACACACTGGGTGCACTGAGAAGCTTACAATTAAATCTAAAACATAACTTTTATTGACATATTTTTAATATATTTTTATTTTCAGCCAGTATGAAATATTAAAAACGAGAAAGAAGTGTGAATATAGAAATGAAAATAGTGTTTAAAAACAGTATTAAATGTTTCAAGCAGAGACTGTTATGCTAAATTCATGAGGAGATCTCCATTCAAGGCTTTGTAGCCCCCGCTGCAGAGTGTAAAATGTGTCTATAATGTGCTTGTTATGTCACCTTCTAAATTTATTCTCCTATACTGGAATCTTGGAGCTACCTCACAGTCCCAGTTAGTTGTCTGTTTTAATCAGTAGAATTGTCACTTATTTATATAATGCTTCACAGTATCCTAGCGACAATCCTTTATTCAAAAACAGACACCGTCTACTGTCTCCATTGTTTCAATTTCTTTAGAAGGTGTGTGGTTGAAACAAAATGTTCACTTCTTATTATACCTATACACATTGATGTACTATGGGATAGTATCCTGGGATCAGTTAATGCTTATGCTACCTGTATTGCTCTCCAAATTATTCCCAGGTGTAAGTTATTGTGAGGGATTGTCCTGTAATTCCTTATATGATACCTGTAATCCTTATAGATTGTGCTTTATGAGCATTTCAAATGGACAAATCACTCCCCTCACAACATGTTGGACAAATCCTATACTTTCCTATAGTGAAGCGGCATATACCTAACTCTAGCGAGCGGTATTGAGCTGTATCTTACTACGTCCGTGCTGCAGCCGTCTTCATGGAATCTACCAGGAACCCTGCAGAATCCTAAATATTGCGTAAAAATAAATCAACGTCACCTTTATCCAGCGTAGACGATTCCTCCTGCAGAGTGATTGACCACCTGGCAATAGCTTTTGCAATCCAAGCACAGGCTATAGTTGGCCGCAATATAGCCCCTGAAGCCGTGTAAATGGATTTTAGCGTAGCATCCATCTTCCGATCTGCCGGGGCTTTCAACGCGGTAGATCCTGGGACTGGCAGCACCACCTGTTTGGACAGCCTAGAGACAGAGGCGTCGACTATCGGCAGGGGGACTCCCATTTTTCCTATCTTCCTCTTGGAAGGGAAAAGCAACCAAGACCCTCTTAGGGATCTGGAATTTCTTTTCCCAGGCTTTTTCAAAGATAGCATCCCTTACAGCTTCAATCATCAACTGCACCCCCTTGGCAAGTGATGCTGTCCCCCTTGACACATCCCCGTCATCGTCTGCAGTGTCAGAATCGGTGTCCGTGTCATCCTGCATAAGTTTGGCAAGTGTACGTTTGTGAGAATGTACCGCAGGGGACCCCGAGGAAGCAGTATCAGACCATACAACCATAGAGGTTTGCAGAACTTGAGTGGCATGCTCAGTCCTAGCAACCCTATCAGAAATCCGAGAAAATAGGATTTTGGTACTTACCAGATAAATCCTTTTCTTTGAATCCATAGGGGGCACTGGAGTACTCTTGGGATATGGACGGCTTTAGCAGAACAGGCACTGAATATTTAAATTTAGTAACTCTCCTCCCCTCCATATTCCCAGAGTACCTCAGAGTTTTTTTACTGAGCCGAACAGGAGTGACAGAGAGGTTGACAATGGAGAATTACATATAACATTATAACATAACGGACAACAATAAAGTTGACACATAACGTTACTGACAACTAAACAGTTGACACCATAACCGATAGAACATGAAAATTTGAACCAGTCGGTGAGAATGTGTTACCAGAAGATCCACTGAACTTACCACAAACCAGGTAAAACTGCTCTGGGTGGGTGTCCAGTGCCCCCTATGGATTCAAAGAAAAGGATTTACCTGGTAAGTACCAAAATCCTATTTTCTTTTTCATCCACTAGGGGTCACTGGAGTACTCTTGGGACGTACCAAAGTTTCCCCCTTGGGCGGGAGAGCTGTTTGGCACCTGTAACACTAGGCGGCCAAAGCTAGATGCTGATGCCGCAAAAGTATCAAACTTATAAAAGCACACAAACGTGTGCACTGATGACCATGTAGCCGCACGGCAAAGCTGCGTCGTAGAAGCCCCACGACCAGCTGCCCATGAAGTTCCCAAAGAACGTGTGGAACAAGCTGTTACTGATGTAGGCGGCTGTAATGAAGGTAAGCCTGACGTATGGTCAGTTTAATCCATCTGTATAAGGTCTGCTTAGAAGCTGGCCAACCCATCTTGGCAGCATCATAGAGAACAAACAACGTATCCGTCTTACGAACTGTAGACGTTCGGGATACATAAATGCGTACCACATCCAAAGTTCCAGAATCTCCTGTTAACACAGGAACTACTATTGGTTGATTGATGTGAAAAGATGACACTACCTTTGGTAAGAAAGCGGGATTCGTCCGAAGTTCCGCTCTGTCATCATGAAACACCAAATACGGTGGCTTGCATGACAAGGCACCCAAATCTGAAACACGCCTTGCCGTAGCTAAGGCTAGGAGTAAAACTGTTTTCCAAGTGACAAACTTAATATCCACTTGTTGTAAGGGCTCAAAATATGAA
Organism: Pseudophryne corroboree; assembly: GCF_028390025.1. Taxonomy (NCBI): domain Eukaryota; kingdom Metazoa; phylum Chordata; class Amphibia; order Anura; family Myobatrachidae; genus Pseudophryne; species Pseudophryne corroboree. The sequence goes on along the minus strand of NW_026967683.1, from coordinate 8,049 downwards.
GACTGTAAGAAATCTAAAACCAGATTCAAGTCCCATGGCGCTGTAGGTGGAATGAATGGAGGCTGTACTCTGAGGACACCTTGCAGAAAGTTATGTACAGACGGCAATAGAGCCAATCGTGTTTGAAAGTAAATTGACAAAGCAGAGACCTGCACCTTTAGTGTAGATAAACGCAATCCTCCATCTAACCCCGTCTGTAGAAATAACAAAAGACGGGATAACTTGAAAGATGATGACGGAAACTTCCGAGCTTCACACCAACCTATATAGGAACGCCAAATTCTGTAATAATGAGCTGCTGTAACTGGCTTCCTAGCACGTAACATGGTTGGTATAACCGATTCTGGAATGCCCTCTCTTCTTAAGAGGGCGGTCTCAACAGCCACCCCGTCAAACACAGTCGTGCTAAATCGGGATAAAGGAACGGACCCTGTTGTAACAGGTCCGGACAAAACGGGAGCGGCCAAGGATCGTCTGCGAGCAGTCCGCGGAGATCCGAGAACCAAGCGCTCCGAGGCCAATGAGGTGCCACTAGTATGACTGTGGCGGACTCTCTTTTGATTCGTTTTAGCAACAGAGGGAGCAGTGGAAACAGATACAAGAGGCTGTACGGCCACGCGATTGTGAGAGCATCCACCGCCACTGCCTTTGGATCTCGCGTTCTGGACACATAATGGGGCTTTTGGTGATTGTGGCGAGATGCCATCAGGTCCACTTGAGGGTAACCCCACCTCTGGACCAACATGTGAAACACTTCTGGATTTAATGCCCATTCTCCTGGATGAAAATCCCGACGGCTGAGATAATCTGCCTCCCAGTTGTCCACTCCCGGAATGAACACCGCCGAAAAATAAGATTTTACTTACCGATAAATCTATTTCTCATAGTCCGTAGTGGATGCTGGGGACTCCGTCAGGACCATGGGAATAGCGGCTCCGCAGGAGACAGGGCACAAAAGCAAGCTTTTAGGATCACATGGTGTGTACTGGCTCCTCCCCCTATGACCCTCCTCCAAGCCTCAGTTAGGTACTGTGCCCGGACGAGCGTACACAATAAGGAAGGATCTTGAATCCCGGGTAAGACTCATACCAGCCACACCAATCACACCGTACAACTTGTGATTTGAACCCAGTTAACAGTATGATAACAATGAAGTAGCCTCTAAAAAAGATGGCTCACAACAATAATAACCCGATTTTTTTGTAACAATAACTATGTACAAGTAATGCAGACAATCCGCACTTGGGATGGGCGCCCAGCATCCACTACGGACTATGAGAAATAGATTTATCGGTAAGTAAAATCTTATTTTCTCTAACGTCCTAGTGGATGCTGGGGACTCCGTCAGGACCATGGGGATTATACCAAAGCTCCCAAACGGGCGGGAGAGTGCGGATGACTCTGCAGCACCGAATGAGAGAACTCCAGGTCCTCCTCAGCCAGGGTATCAAATTTGTAGAATTTAGCAAACGTGTTTGCCCCTGACCAAGTAGCTGCTCGGCAAAGTTGTAAAGCCGAGACCCCTCGGGCAGCCGCCCAAGATGAGCCCACCTTCCTTGTGGAATGGGCATTTACAGATTTTGGCTGTGGCAGGCCTGCCACAGAATGTGCAAGCTGAATTGTACTACAAATCCAACGAGCAATAGTCTGCTTAGAAGCAGGAGCACCCAGCTTTTTGGGTGCCTACAACATAAACAGCAAGTCAGACTTTCTGACTCCAGCCGTCCTGGAATTATATATATATATATATTTTCAGGGCCCTGACAACGTCTAGCAACTTGGAGTCCTCCAAGTCCCTAGTAGCCGCAGGCACCACAATAGGTTGTTTCAGGTGAAACGCTGACACCACCTTAGGAAGAAACTGGGGACGAGTCCGCAGTTCTGCCCTGTCCGAATGGAAAATCAAATATGGGCTTTTGTAAGACAAAGCCGCCAATTTTGACAATCGCCTGGCCGAGGCCAGGGCCAACAGCATGGTCACTTTCCATGTGAGATATTTCAAATCCACAGATTTGAGTGGTTCAAACCAATATGATTTGAGGAATCCCAACACTACGTTGAGATCCCACGGTGCCACTGGAGGCACACAAGGGCTGTATATGCAATACTCCCTTGACAAACGTCTGGACTTCAGGAACTGAAGCCAATTCTTTCTGGAAGAAAATCTATAGGGCCGAAACTTGAACCTTAATGGACCCCAATTTGAGGCTCATAGACACTCCTGTTTGCAGGAAGTGCAGAAATCGACCTAGTTGAAATTTTTTCGTGGGGCCTTCCTGGCCTCACCCACGCAACATATTTTTACCACATGTGGTGATAACGTTGTGCGGTCACTTCCTTCCTGGCTTTGACCAGGGTAGGTATGACCTCTTCCGGAATGCCTTTTCCCTTAGGATCCGGCGTTCAAACCGCCATGCCGTCAAACGCAGTCGCGGTAAGTCTTGGAACAGACAAGGTCCCTGCTGGAGCAGGTCCTTTCTTAAAGGCCGATGCCACGGTTCCTCTTGGAACAGACATGGTACTTGCTGAAAGCAAATCCCTTCTTAGCTCCCGAGGCCATTAGTCCTCTGTGAGCATCTCTTGAAGTTCCGGTTACCAAGTCCCTCTTGGCCAATCCGGAGCCACGAGTATAGTTCTTACTCCTCTATGTCTTATAATTCTCAATACCTTGGTTATGAGAAGCAGAGGAGGGAACACATACACCGACTGTTACACCCACGGTGTTACCAGGACGTCCACAGCTATCGCCTGAAGGTCTCGTGACCTGGCGCAATACCTGTCCCATTTTTTGTTCGGGCGGGACGCCATCATGTCCACCTTTGGTCTTTCCCAACGGTTCACAATCATGCGGAAAACTTCCCGATGAAGTTCCCACTCTCCCGGGTGGAGGTCGTGCCTGCTGAGGAAGTCTGCTTCCCAGTCGTCCACTCCCGGAATGAACACTGCTGACAGTGCTATCACATGATTTTCCGCCTAGCGAAAAATCCTTGCAGTTTTGCCACTGCCCTCCTGCTTCTTGTGCCGCCCTTTCTGTTTACGTGGGCGACTGCCGTGATGTTATCCCACTGGATCAATACCGGCTGACCTTGAAGCAGAGGTCTTGCTAAGCTTAGAGCATTATAAATTTGCTCTTAGCTCCAGTATATTTATGTGGAGAGAATTCTCCAGACTTGATCACACTCCTTGTGTGACTGCTCCCCAGCCTCTCAGGCTGGCCTCCGTAGTCACGAGCATCCAATCCTGAATGCCGAATCTGCGGCCCTCTAGAAGATGAGCACTCTGTAATCACCACAGGAGAGACACCCTTGTCCTTGGATATAGGGTTATCCGCTGATGCATCTGAAGATGCGATCCGGACCATTTGTCCAGCAGATCCCACTGAAGAGTTCTTGCGTGAAATCTGCCGAATGGAAGCGCTTCGTAATAAGCCACCATTTTTACCAGGACTCTTGTGCAATGATGCACTGACACTTTTCCTGGTTTTAGGAGGATCCCGATTAGCTCGGATAACTCCCTGGCTTTCTCCTCTGGGAGAAACACCTTTTCCTGGACTGTGTCCAGAATCATCCCTAGGACCAGCAGACGTGTCGTCGGAACAACTGCGGTTTTGGAATATTTAGAATCCACCCGTGCTGTCGTAGAACTACTTGAGATAGTGCTACTCCGACCTCCAACTGTTCTCTGGACCTTGTTCTTATCAGGAGGTCGTCCATTTTCTTTGAAGACGAATCCTCCTTTCGGTCATTACCTTGGTAAGGACCCGGGGTGCCTTGGACAATCCAACGGCATCGTCTTGAAACTGATAGTGACAGTTCTGTACCACGAACCTGAGGTACCCTTGGTGAGAAAAGGCAAATTTTGGGACATGGAGGTAAGCATCCCTGATGTCCCGGGACACCATATAGTCCCCTTGTTCTTTGCTATCACTGCTCTGAGTGACTCCATCTGGATTTGAACCCTTGTAAGTGTTCAAATTTTTCAGATTTAGAATAGGTCTCACCTAGCCTTCAGTACCACCATATAGTGTGGAGTAATACCCCTTTCCTTGTTGTCGGAGGGGTAATTTTATTATCACCTGCTGGGAATACAGCTTGTGAATTGTTTTCAATACTGCCTCCCTGTCGGAGGGAGACATTGGTACAGCAGACTACAGGAACCTGCGAGGGGGGAAACCTCTCGACATTCCAATCTGTACCCCTTGGATACTACTTGTAGGATCCAGGGGTCCTGTACGGTCCCAGCGTCATGCTGAGAACTTGGTAGAAGCGGTGGAGGGCTTCTGTTCCTGGGAATGGGCTGCCTGCTGCAGTCTTCTTCCCTTTCCTCTATCCCTGGGCAGATATGACTCTTATAGGGACGAAAGGACTGAGGCTGAAAAGACGGTGTCTTTTTCTGCAGAGATGTGACTTAGGGTAAAAAACGGTGGATTTTCCAGCAGTTTCCCTGGCCACCAGGTCCCATGGACCGACCCCAAATAACTCCTCCCCTTTATACGGCAATACATCTTTGTGCCGTTTGGAATCTGCATCACCTGACCACTGTCGTGTCCATAAACATCTTCTTGCAGATATGGACATCGCATTTACTCTTGATGCCAGAGTGCAAATATCCCTCTGCGCATCTCGCATATATAGAAATGCATCCTTTAAATGCTCTATAGTCAATAAAATACTGTCCCTGTCAAAGGTATCAATATTTTTAGTCAGGGAATCCGACCAAGCCACCTCAGCTCTGCACCTCCAGGCTGAGGCGATCGCTGGTCGCAGTATAACACCAGCATGTGTGTGTATACTTTTTAGGATATTTTTCAGCCTCCTATCAGCTGGCTCCTTAAGTACGGCCCTATCCGTAGATGGTACCGCCACTTGTTCTGATAAGCGTGTGAGCGCCTTATCCACCCTGAGGGGTGTTTCCCACCGCGCCTTAACTTCTGGCGGGAAAGGGTATACCGCCAATAATTTTCTATCGGGGGAAACCCACGCATCATCACACACTTCATTTAATTTATCTGATTCAGGAAAAACTACAGGTAGTTTTTTCACCTCACACATAATACCCTTTTTTGTGGTACTTGGAGTATCAGAAATATGTAACACCTCCTTCATTGCCCTTAACGTGTGGCCCTAAAAGAAAATACGTTTGTTTCTTCACCGTCGACACTGAAATCAGTGTCCGTGTCTGGGTCTGTGTCGACCGACTGAGGTAAATGGGCATTTTACAGCCCCTGACGGTGTTTGAGACGCCTGGACAGATACTAATTTGTTCGCCGGCCCTCTCATGTCGTCAACCGGCTTGCAGCGTGTTGACATTGTCACGTAATTTCCATAAATAAGCCATCCATTCCGGTGTCGACTCCCTAGAGAGTGACATCACCATTACAGGCAATTTGCTCCGCCTCCTCACCAATATTTTCCTCATACATGTCGACACACACGTACCGACATACAGCACACACATAGGGAATGCTCTGATAGAGGACAGGACCCACTAGCCCTTTGGGGAGACAGAGGGAGAGTTTGCCAGCACACACCAAAACGCTATAATTATCCAGGGACAACCTTTATATAAGTGTTCCTCCCTTATAGCATTTTAATATATATACATATCGCCAAATCAGTGCCCCCCCTCTCTGTTTTAACCCTGTTTCTGTAGTGCAGTGCAGGGGAGAGCATGGGAGCCTTCCCACCAGCCTTTCTGTGAGGGAAAATGGCGCTGTGTGCTGAGGAGAATAGGCCCCGCCCCCTTTTCGGCGGGCTTCTTCTCCGGAGTTTTAGATATCTGGCAGGGGTTAAATACATCCATATAGCCTCAAGGGCTATATGTGATGTATTTTTCGCCATACAGGTATTATACATTGCTGCCCAGGGCGCCCCCCCCCCAGCGCCCTGCACCCTCCGTGACCGCTGTGTGAAGTGTGCTGACAACAATGGCGCACAGCTGCAGTGCTGTGCGCTACCTGATGAAGACTGAGAGTCTTCTGCCGCCTGGTTCCGGACCTCTTCATCTTCAGCGTCTGCAAGGGGGGTCGGCGGCGCGGCTCCGGGACGAACCCCAGGGCGAGCCCTGTGTTCCGACTCCCTCTGGAGCTATGTCCAGTAGCCTAAGAATCCAATCCATCCTGCACGCAGGTGAGTTGAAAATCTCTCCCCTAAGTCCCTCGATGCAGTGAGCCTGTTGCCAGCAGGACTCACTGAAAATAAAGAACCTAAAAACTTTTTCTAAGTAACTCTTTAAGAGAGCCACCTAGATTGCACCCTTCTCGGCCGGGCACAAAAACCTAACTGAGGCTTGGAGGAGGGTCATAGGGGGAGGAGCCAGTACACACCATGTGATCCTAAAAGCTTGCTTTTGTGCCCTGTCTCCTGCGGAGCCGCTATTCCCATGGTCCTGACGGAGTCCCCAGCATCCACTAGGACGTTAGAGAAATATCACTTGGTGATGCTCGGCCCAATTGAGGATTCGAGCTACTTCCCGCATGGCCATGCGGCTTCTCGTTCCTCCTTGTTTGTTGATGTACGCGACCGCCGTCGCGTTGTCTGACTGCACCTGGACAGTCTGAGACCGAAGCATGTGCACTGCTTGTCGTAGCGCATTGTAAATTGCCCGGAGTTCCAGGACATTTATAGACAGCAATCTTTCGTGATCCGCCCAGAGACCCTGGAGCTGAAAATTTTGAACCAGAGCTCCGCAACCTCTGAGACTCGCGTCCGTCGTTAGAATTATCCAATTCAAGACACCAAATCGTTTCCCTGCAGTTAGATTGTGTACTTTTAGCCACCAGAGTAGAGATACTCTGGCCCGTGGAGACAACCTCACCCTCTGGTGAATCTGCAGATGCCAGCCCGACCACTGTGTGAGCACATCCAGTTGAAAAGGACGCGAGTGAAATCTTCCGAACTGAAGCGCTTCGAAAGCCGCCACCATTGTGCCTAACAGGCAAATGCACAAATGTACCGAGACTGTGCGTGGCTTGAGCACTAATTGTACCAGATGACGAATACTCTGTACTTTCTGTTCTGGTAGGTAAATTCTTTGCTCTACCGTATCGAGAATCATTCCTAGGAATTGTAGTCGTTGAGACGGAATCAGATGCGATTTCTTGAAGTTGACAATCCAACTGTGCTGAACTAGTACATTGTACGTTAGCAACGCATGTTGGAGGAGCATCTGTTGAGACGGAGCTTTGATGAGCAGATCGTCCAAGTACGGAACTATTATCACTCCCAGGGATCTGAGATGAGCTACCATCACAGACATCACTTTGGTGAATACCCGAGGCGCTGACGAGAGATCAAACGGTAGAGCCTGAAACTGGTAATGGTTTTGCCGTATCGCAAAACGCAAGAACCTCTGATGAGGTGGCCAAATCAGAATGTGTAAGTACGCATCCTTGAGATCCAGCGCAATCATGAATACCTGTGGCTCTAATCCTGCAATTACTGACCGCAGAGACTCCATCTTGAATCTGTAGTAAGTGACGTACTGATTGAGGCCCTTTAAGTTCAATATTGGCCTGACCGAGCCATCCGGCTTTTGCACCACAAACAGACTGGAATAATAACCTTGACCTTGTTGGTGTACAGGGACCGGAATCAAAACTGCTGAATCCAGCAGAGACTGAATGGCAATTTGCAGAACCGCCCTCTTGTCTTCCGACACAGGCAGTCCTGTCTTGAAAAACCGCAGTGGCGGGAGACAGTCGAACTCTATCTTGTAACTTTTTAACACTAAATTGCAGATCCACCCATCTGTGGATGTCTGGAACCACGCCAAATGGAACGGCTGAAGGCGTGCCCCCACAACTGGAGATCCGAGATGGTCCGGGAGCCCGTCATGCCACTGGCTTGTCGGTGACCTTAGCGTCCTGACGACTGGTGTTGGTTTGTTGAAAACCACGTCCTCGACCTCGTCTACCAGGCGTGGCTGTTCCTCTACCACGGCCTCGAAAGGGCTGAGGTCTAAAGGAATTGAACGCCGGGTCAGAGTATTTTCGTCTAGGTATAGTTGGAGGCAATGGTAGGAAAACAGACTTTCCTCCCGTGGCCTCAG